>NW_020291945.1:0-171971 GCF_003184865.1 Aspergillus homomorphus CBS 101889 | reverse complement strand
CTGCTTTTACGAGGCTCTGCAGCGCCTGCTCCACATATTTCGGAGGGTCCTTCATCCTAGAGGAATGTCAATCATGGTCAGGCATATTCCGGCGCTTCAAGGGAGTTGACGTAGGCAGATTTGCAGATTCCTGAGAGATTCTTAAGCCCCCTGAATTCCCAGTTTGCTTTGAGGTTCAAGCTCGTTTTGTTAAACCGCAAGATAATCGCAGTTGTTCTGTTGTTGTTGTACTGTACAATAACCCTAACTTCTTCGCTTCCCGTGTCCGATCGACACGATATATACTATATTTCTCCATACATACATATCCATCACCATGAAGACCCTTTCGCTTACCAGCATTCTCCTCCTCTCGCCCCTGCTTGTGACTGCCGGCCCCGCTGGCGTCCGCACCAGGGAGTCGACCGCGCAAACCAGCATCAGCAGCGAGCAGATCCAGACGATCGCCCCCACGTCCAACACCTGCGCCGACGCACCGGCGGTCGGCGAGTGTGCCACCTCTGACACAGCAGCCTCAAGCATCGCCAAGTCGTTCCAGACCTACGGCGTGACCAACAAGGCCGAGCAGGCGGCGGTGATCGGGCTGATGGCCTTCGAGAGTCAGGACTTCAAGTACAATAAGAACCATTTCCCCGGCGTAGCCGGTCAGGGCAGTAAGTTCATCATCCCAATCCCGTTTCCTCCCTCATTACACCTTTTCCGCTCATATCTTTGTCCTCTACAATCCTCCATAATCCTTCCTAATGAAATGAACGTATAAATAGCCCGCAACATGCAATCCCCCGCCTTCAACGCGAAGTACGCCGCCTCAATCCCCGCCCTGGCGGAACCGCTGAAGAGCGCCAGCGGCGATGTGACGGCTACGCTGGATCTGCTCCGAGCCGTCCCCGAGTATGACTTTGGCTCCGGCGCGTGGTTCCTCACCACCCAGTGTAGTTCGACTGTTCGCGCGCAGCTGCAGAAGGGCGGCCAGGCTGGCTGGGAGGCGTTTATCACTGGGTGTGTGGGTACGGATGCTAATGATGAGCGAAAGGCGTATTGGACTCGGGCTGTTGGGGCTCTGGGGGCTTAGGGTTTGGGTTTGGGTTTGGTTTTCGGTGTGATTTCCGAGAGCGGAGTGGTAAATTCGAGAATTTATTGTGTTTATAATCTGTTTTCTGGATGTTTGAGTAGAATGGGTGTGTTGGTTATACCCCGTAGGATCAAGGTTAGGTATCTCTATGATTTGAGCTGGCTGTGACGAGGAGGAGGTATGGGGGTCTCCTCCCATATAATGAGATATATATTTACTAGTCTGTGAGATGGTGCGAGGCGGCGAAGATAAGTATCTCCTCATTTATTCTCGATTCTGGGATATGTAATTGGCTGATATATACAAAGCGAGTGGTGTAAGCTCGTGTGTCGAGGAATCATGAGAGGTTGATGGGAAAAGTATATTGTGCTTGTGATTTAGGCGAAAGTAGAAGTTTAGATGATCTACCTAGTATATAGTTCAGCATGTTAGTTATGCTACACTGTTGGTATGCCTGGTCAAATATGGTCTAGCAAGCCTAGTATGATACAAGCATGTCAATAGCGTGAATAATAATTCATCTCAGTGTCTAATGCGAATGTAACCTATATCTACAAAACCCCCTTGGTACTGACTACATCGCCCGCTCCAACCTCTCCGGCGCCCCGTCTCGTGCAAGCCGTCCGAATAGCCACAGCCAACGCCTTGAACGCACTCTCCGCCCGATGGTGGTCATTATCTCCGTAGGTACATCCCACATGCAACGTCACTCCCGCCGCCTGCGCAAAGCTCTGCAGACCGTGCGTGATCATCTCCGTACTCAAGTCCCCAATCTTCTCCCGACGGAATCCCAGGTTGATCACCGCCCATGGTCGGCTGGAGAGATCGATCACCGCCCAGGACAAAGCCTCGTCCAGAGGGGCGTCACCGCGACCGAATCGTGCAAGAGACTGTCTAGCACCAAGAGCTTCAGTGAAAGCCGAGCCAACCGCGAGGAAAGTGTCTTCGGTCGTGTGGTGGTCGTCAACTATCCAATTGTTAGTCATGCTTATGAGACATGCAGACGCAGACGCTGATGCTGAAAGTGCGAAGCGACGGGACGTACTGTACAAATCTCCCTTGGCGCGCACCGCCAAACTCCAGCCCGAATGCTTCGCCAACGCGTGCAACATGTGGTCCAAGAAACCTATCCCCGTGCTCACGGTGATCTGCTGCGTCGGTGTGAACTGTGTGGCGTGTGCGGCATCCTTAGGCGGGACGATCCCCTTCTTCGCGGCTTCGGCTTCCTGGGGATCGGTCGGCGCGGGGAAGTGTTGACTGGGTTCGTATGGGGGGAGGACGCCGCCGTCGAGGGAGAGCGAGACCTGGATCTTGGTCTCGTTGGTGTTGCGGGAGATGGATGCGGTGCGGGCGGGGTGAGACATGGTGAGGTCGGTGCGACCGAAGTCGTGATGGATTTGCTTGGTTTAGAGACTGGCTGAGGTTTGGAAACTGATGCGATGTTGCGCTTGCCGGCTGGTCGGTACTCAACTCTTCAAGCCGTGGTTAAGGTGGAGTATGAAACAGAGGGGCTGTGATTCGATGTCTATCCCCAATTGACTCAGAACTCACGGGCGGAACAAATCCCGCCCGCATTCTTTCGGTGCATGACCCGGAAGTTCAGTATTTCCGCGGCGGGATATGCCCCCGGGATTCATGCGTCATATGATGGCCCTCGAATTTCTTCCCTCATGCATTGAGAACTCCTCGTGCTGTTTCTCGTCTACTGAATTTCTTGCTGCCTTTTTGCACCCTCCCGATCTACAACCAACATGCCACCCCCATCCTGGCAGAAGCATGCGGTCGAACCGCCCGAGCATATCACCTCCGAGGCTGTCCGGGGCTTTTTGACGGGTGCATTTCGAGTATGATGTCTGCTTCGGCTTGTCTTTTATCTAGAAGAAATTAATTCAGGACTAGTTCGGCTCCGTCTCAATCATTGCGCATATGATCATGATCCTCCCTCATCCCTTCAAATTCTCCCCGCCATCGTCCGCACCGGTCCCGTCGCAGTCACCCAAAGCCGCGCAACCCAAACAGTCGCCATTCTCCAAAGAGTACATTCGCTCTCGATTGTTCCATCGTCCATTGGAGGGCTTCTCCGACTGGTTGTCCCCGGCATCTCGCGTCTATCGCGGATTGACGCCACAATTCAAAGTCTTCCTGCAAATCGGAGCCATGACGCTGGGTGGATATATCTGGGCTGAGAAGCGAGTGGACGAATATATCAAGTTCGTTCGCAAAGTGAAACGAGCGGAGAAGCTTCAAGCCGAGAGAGCTGCGAGGGGTCTAGACTAGGCTGGTATGTCTCGTCAGCCACAATCCAGCGAGAGAACCACGCCGATCCGTTCCAGCGACAGTAGCCAAACGAAGATACACTCGACCATGCAGACTGACTTTCTCAAGACAGCATAGCCACTTTTCGAGATCCAATTCTGCGGACAATTCATATTCTATACTCCACTACCGCAACTACCGTGTTTGAAGGGTTCTCACGAAACGCAGTCATCCAACCTGGAACACGCTACCCAAGCCAGCTCCGCGATCGGTCAGCCACCAGGGTCCAGCCGATAGTAAAACCACACAGCAGCAATCACCAGGTAATCACTGACAAACGCCGCCGAGAAAGGCTGACGGTCTGACCTGCCATGTGGAGAGCCGGGAGGATCTCCGGGTACGCGAGCCGGCCTGTGGTGTACACTGTACGGAGTAGATCTCGAGTTTAAATGAGAGCCCGATTCAGGGGTAATACGATGCATTGGAACGGGCGTTCTTGAAAGGGTTCCTGCACCGTCTTCTTTGCTTTTTTGTCTCTCCCCCCCCCTCGCCCTTCTCTATTTTAGTCAAGACCTCGGTGGTAGACAGCATGCCAGACCAGAAGAAAATCAAACGAGGCGGTGAACCCATAAAAATAAAAGCCTCATCCCAAAAAGCCCTGGCTAGAACGATCGATGATCTTTGTCTCCCGGGCTCCCTTCTTCATTCCACAGCTGTCATGCCCGAATCGCTACGATCCAGACCGTGGGCACTGCTTCGACCCTAAGGAAAAAGGGCCGCCGTGCGCCAGGCGAGACGATGCAGGCTACTGGGGCGAAGTGGAGCGTTCTCCTGTCTAGCTCGACAGGCGTCCGACGTAGCGCCAATGACGCGGCTGGAGATCGGCTTCTCGAACGCGTTTCACGCTTTCAATCCACCGGCGATCGCCTGGAGGGGTTCCAGCCGGGGCGCCGAGTGGGACAGGGGGAGGAAAGTAAAATGAGAAGGGAAATTCGAGCTTTGATTCTTCCGAGAGAAATAGACGGTCGGGGAGAGTACTTGACTTGGACTGAAGCTGGCTTAGCCTTGCAAGGGTCGGGATTGAGCGGCGAAGGCGAAAGAAGAAAAAATCTCGGTTGGAGAAGGCAACCCGGGATGAATGGAGCTGGTGAGGCGGTCGGAATTGCTATTTATTGTTGGTCAAAGCTAGTGTGGACCGGATGTAAGCAAGTATACTGAAATATGCGCTTGGGAGTAATTCTGCATTGCTTGAGGATAGCTTGATTACAAGTAGTATGGATTGATTTGATTGATAGTACTTAGTAGCAGCAATGGAAGGAGGGAGGGAACCTTTTCCGTGCCGAGTCAGTTGTTTTACTTTGGGAATTCTCCCTCACATATCACTTGGTATTATTCCTCGTTGACGGAGAGAACAGAACTCCCTCTTTCTCCTCTCCCCACCACCCACCCCTGTTTTCCCCTCACTTCAAATGACCTGACTTCCAATGGAGCTTCCAATGACTTCAACAAGCTCCAGCTCCTCCTAATTCTTTTCTTCTCCCTCGTCACATTGGAACTCAGACCGGTTGCGGTTCGCAGGGGATCTGGCCGATCGTTTGCAGCCTCTCGGGAAGACGCTGACATCATTGCCTGGATCCGGATCCAATAATTGATATTCTCCGGATTGTCCCTGTCAGGAACTGGAACGCTAAAAATCTAAACAATTGCTTTGAAGTCGTACCTGAGGACCTGTCCCGAGCTGGTCCTCTGTTTGCATCTCAGTCGCCTGTCGCTTGCCTCATCCGGTTGTGTTTAACCCCCCAAGGCATTGTCACCGTTGCAGGCTCTGGTGCTCCCATGCTCCATCTGGGTCATTTGCCTCCCATCCCAGCAAGACTCTTATTACACATACTGTGGACTGGTGAGCCAATTCCTTTCCTTCCTCGCTCTTTCTCTCCTTCTCCCCTCGTGGGATTGACAGACACTTTCCGCGTCCGACCGTCTGGGGATTTGACAGGTTGTGTGTGTGCGTGTGTGCGCGTGTGTGCGTGTGTACGATCTTGAAGTCATCACGGTGACGACGACCTCATCTCCTGGATTGATCTACACGTCTATCAAGTTATAGATCGCCCTCGCCTCCGATCCCCCTCCCCCATTTAACCAACTGACGGTCTCCGTACTTCTATCCACGGTTCTGGGGTCCCTCTGGTTCTTATTCTTGTTTTGACCTCCTCCACCCATTCTCTTGTGCCAATTGTTTCTATATCGTTCTGTCTTCTGAACACAATTGCTTTCTTTTCCTTGGTTGTTGCGGTGGTCGAGAATTGTCTTTCTCTTTTGCTTTTCCTCTCTGATTCCTTCGGCTTCAGCTCTCAATCAATCTTCGAGACTCCTTCTGGTATCGAGTCCACCCTAACCTATTGATTTCGCAATTCATCCTGCCTTGATGGCTGGCTGGTGCTGTAAGTTCCACCTTTTCCACCCTTTTGTCGCCTGCCTTGTTCCCCCTCCTTCCCCTGCCCGTGGCTCCTCATTTGGTGCTTCCGCGCCCTGCTCCACCCCTCGAAGTCACTAGTCAACCGCTGGGGTTTCAATCTCTCCTGTCTGTGTCTTGCTCCAATCTCCTCTCCCCCCAAATCCTCCTTCTCTCCACCCTCGCCCCCCCTCAAAATTTCCCTCTTATCGCTTCTGGCCATGATTCATGCTAACAGCCGCCTTCCTCTCGCTTTTCGCGCTTTTCTAGTGAGACCCCATTGCCGGCTTCTCAATGTGATATTCTCTCTTTAAAAATTCATCCTATCACCACCTTGCTGCTGCTGCCGTCGCCCTATTGCCTGTGATCGTGTTGCAGCTAGCTAGCTAGCTAGCTTCCTCCCTCCTTCCCTCCTTTTGATCTCGAGCGCTTCTTCCCACCCTCTCTTCAACCCCCTTTCTCCGCCCTCAGCCTTCCCCTAATCCCCGTCATGGCCGACAATCTGGGGAAGAAAGAGCGGAGAAAAAGCCTGAGCGTCTTTAGCCCATCCTTCACGACCTCATCCTTGTCCGACCCCGTAGCGCACCAACGATCGCCCTCGGATGATGCTCAAGCCTCGAAAAAGAAATCACGCCGCAACTCTGGCTTCTTTGGGGTCCGGAACCCCAGTCCGCCAAGAGCCGGCACCAGCTACACCCTGCGTCGTCCCGGCACCGCCGATTCGGAGTCGACAGCATGCATGATGCCCCCGCCAGCCCTCGAGGGCCCGCGCTCTCGACGCAAGTCAATGCAGAAGAGACGGGCCTCGGTTTTCGGATCGCTGCGGTCCCTTCATTCATTGGAAGACGATGACCGTTCCCTCGGTCGCTCTAAAGGTAGCTCATTGGACGAAGACAACCCCGAGATTCGACAAGGCATCGGTTCCATTATCTTGCACCATGGCGAAATTCAGATCACGGGCGGCATGTGGCGAAAGAAGAGCCATTACCTGGTCTTAACCGATACTCACCTGGTCCGATTCAAGAATCAAAGTAAAGCGGCCGATATGTTCCCTTCGATCCCATCATCGTACTCCCGGTCCCTGGCAAGCAATCGTCAATCCGTGGTCTCCATCAGCTCGATGCAGGATCCGCAGCTGGGTGCACCGGGCGACAACTCCGCCGGAATCGCCCTGAACAGTATCATTGCGGTCTACATGTTGGACGATGGTCGACCGTCCTCCACCGTGGAGGTCGCCTATGTCGATGAGCGAGCACAGAAGGCCACATTCATCCAGATGCAGACTCCGGATTTCCAGGAACTTAATTTGTGGATGGTGGGTATTCGCTCTGCGGCGGAACTGATCCGAGGCGCCGAACCCTTACCTTTTGACCGGAAGACAGTGGACTGTGTGGTGCGGATGCTGGATTACGAACGAGATTACGATCCGGAGACATTTCGCATGTTCAGAGTCATCCAAATGGCGTCCAGCAAGTCTCCGACGCGGGCTTCGTCGGAGGACCTTACCAAACTTTCACCGACCGGTTGTTACCTTGCCCTCGGTTCTCACAAACTCCATCTCATTCCCTTACACAAGATATCTAGTCGCAGTTCAGTCGTATCATTGAGCGATTTAGATGCTGCAACGTCCTTTGGACTCATGAACCTGACCTGCCTATCAATGGAGTGGGGAGATGATAGCTTGCATCTGACGTTCCGGTTGCCGCTTCGCAAACCATTCTCCGTTTTCCTTGCATCCGTTCATTCCCTGGAGGTTGCGTTTTGGATCAGGCAACAAACAGAATTCCTGCGACCATTATGGCTCAAGCAGCCTTACGACTTCATTGTTCCCCGGGACCTCGACAACGAGAACAACTTTCCCCCGGTAGACCTTGACGAAGATTTTGGATGCTTCGACCGAACCTTGGTCGCTTATTCCGCCAGTTACGACATTGACACGTCTAACATTCGATACACGATTGACATGCAATGTGACGATGCCCCTTGTTTCAAACTCTTGCCGCCGTCGTCCCGCCGGAAGTATACCAGCTTGGAACTCATTGCCGTTTTGCGAGCCCTGCGCTATAATGAGTCTTTTCGTGCGATCTCATTTAGTGGAGTGAGCTTGGACGCCCTTCAGGGATTGCGTGACTTGCACGGAGTAGACAAGGATGCTCTCCTTAGTCGTGCGGGTGCAGCTGTCAACATTCCTGGACAAGATAACCTGTCTGTTCTGTCCCAAGAAGTCCGAGCGTTGACACTGAAGAGCAAATGGCTCCGGCGTCTTGACTTCTCCTACACCCTGAGCCGCATCCCCAAGTCTGATAGTGAAAGTCATGACCCTGGCTGCGGTATCCCAGAGGCGATTTTCCCGGTTTGTCGGCGAGAGCTGACGAGCGTTGATTGGGTTGTGCTCAATGGAATCAAACTGGGGGATTCCGACCTGGACTACCTCGTCGATGCGGCTTCACAGCGAGGAAGTCATATGCGGGCACTGGAAGTCGGCAACTGTGGTCTTTCCGTTCACGATCTTGACTTATTGCTCTCTACCGTTGTTGCGCAATCGCACACGTTAGAGGCAATCAATATCTCTGGTGTTCAGGGCCGTCTGACTCCGGACATTCTCCCGCAGTATCTTGGCTATTTCAGCCAAGTTAAGACTTTGGACTTGTCTCGGATTTCCCGCACATCGGGACCGGAGCCGCTCTTAACGCCCGAGACATTGATCAATTGGCGCCTTGAGGAACTCTCCTTAAGCCGGACAGCCGTCAATCGACAAACTGTTGATGCTATTGCCACATATTTGGCCAGCGATCGTTCCGAAGGCTTGCGGGTGCTTAAATTCGATCAGTGCGGGCTAAGTGGTCAGGACGTGGCGATATTCTTGCATTCCATGGCGGTGCTCGAAGCTCGTAATCTGCATCTACATGTCAATGAGAATCGGCTCGACCAGGGGTGTTCGTACCTTTTCGAGGCTATCGCGCAGAATAAGACGCCGACACACTTATCAATGCGGATGATCGACTTCAAAAAAGAGGAGCAGTTCCAGGACTTGGTCGAGGCTCTGCGAGTGAATCGTTCCCTCAAATATTTGGATATTTCGAAGGCGTCCCTCCCTTACGATGCCGGGCCCGAGACCTGCAAGGCACTACAGTTGATGTTCGAAGAGAACGAGACATTGGAGGACCTGGACATCAGCGGGGAGAGTGCTCACCTGGATGTCGCCCGGTTCGGGATTGGTCTCAATCTAGCTCTCACTGGTCTGAAGAAGAATAAGTCTCTGCAAGTCCTGAGGATAGAACATCAGAAACTTGGACTGCAGGGAGCGAACACCTTAGCATCTGTGCTGGAAGCTAATGACTGTCTACGCGAGGTCTATTGTGAGAACAACGATATCAATCTGCAATCGTTTACAGTGCTGGTGAATGGTTTGCAACGGAATCGGTCCTTGCTAAGTCTTTCCTGCATGGATCGAGATCGGGTGCAGTCCCTCGAGCGGGTGCGGCGAGAGGTCGAGAATGTCAAGCGGGAAGTGGGTCTTGCTCAGAGCTCCGCCACAAGCTCTATCCGTCGCTCTCTTCACGCCGCTATAAGTACCAAAAGCTCGAGCAGTAAGCTTTCCAAACAGCAGCCTGCGTCTCTACACCGTTCGGGTGCCTCATCCTCCAACCTGCTCGTCTCTGCAGATGCCTCTCTGATGCAGCAAGATGTGGAAGTTATCTTGCAATCCCTGAATCGGAAGTGGGATGCAGAGGTTGCGCGTCTGCGCCGATATTTGTTCCGGAACTACAACCTAGCGCATGGCATCGACGATGGTAGCGATGAACCCGATGACGACGATTCCAGTGAAGGACGACCCGCTACTGCAACCACCCTGGGACTGATGTTGGATAATCTCAAACTGGATGTGACGGTGTCTACCAATGAGGTTCAATCACTGCCGCAGCCTGATGATGGTGACACCAGTCCAAAGACCCATCTGGAAATGTTCAACAGCCTCGATGCCGAGAGTAGCTTGGTTGCTGAGCTTCGCGAACGCCCACAAACAGCCCCCTTCTCATTAGCAGAGTACGGAAGCCAGTCATTCCTACCCTTGGAATATACGAGCTCGAACGGCCATAGTTCTCGTTTGGCAGTGCCAGTCCCAGCCATACCCCCTGTGGTGAACAAGACCAGCAGTGTTCGCAGTGCGCGCAGTTCCAGCACCGTTTCCACGGGCACTGGCACAAGTGCGCGAAGTACTTACGGATCGGCCTCTTCCACCTTGAGAGGTTTCTTGAGTGGTGGTGCGTCTAAAGAACGCAAAAGGATGGAGAAGATGAGATCTGGTGCAGTGTGCGTATCCAGTGATAGGCCACCCAAACTGGACTGGGCACCTCCTCATCTCGAGTTGGACAATTTCCGATAGTCCAGCCATTCTCGTCCCTTGGACATGATTAATGAATCGAACAACGAGACAACAAACCAAGCTGTTTTCGCCAGTCGAATAACCACGTGATTTCCTTGCCATTGCTACGTGATACCTCTCTCTTGCTACCTCACTCCTTCTATCATTCATCAGGCACGACAGTGCTCGTGCCGCTTTCTACATGTTCTCGACAAATTCGAGCACATTACACTCCTTCGCTTCCTACCTCTGACCTGGTTGCGAATCTTCGATTTTTGCTTTCAGCCAGCTGGCCATCAGTGTCTGGTTTCTGCTCAATATTATATTCATCCTCGCTCCTTTCTCCTTTCATTTCATGACGCTCTCTTGACTCGTCGTTCGGCCCGCCTCAGGAAAGGCAGATGGCTGAGAAGAGTGCAAGACGACTTCAATCCTTTTTTGCATCATCTTGCGTGGTTGGCGCATCGGCTAGGCGGTGGCGGCGTTCAAATCAACAATCCCATCGATAGCCGCTTGAGTATCTTTGGGTTTCAAATGAGGCGCATTTCAAGTCTGTCGGATACATTATTTGTCTATTTCTCTTTCCCAATCCCCTGATGCCCATAACTGTTTAATGTCAATAGAATATATCACCCGGTCGCCCTCGGAAGCACCACAATATATGTGAGAGCGAGGTGGGCTGAAATAAAGAATGATGTTGCCCACGGAATGGTTTGCAATTATCTGGACTTGTTAGTCCTCGTTCCTTCGAAGTCGGAAGCCAGATGAAGTGGTTTTCATCGTCTGTATCTGTATATTGTTGTTGGTATGATGGCCGACGACCAGTCGGACTGTGTATGTATGTATGTCTGGGCAGATGGCTGCGTATAAACAAAGTGATGTATCCTCAGTGGAAGGATCTCTTGTCTCATCCATCTGTTTCTTATCAGAGTGATCCCCACAAAGGCAAAACAACACATAGGCTGTCCATGCCCCATGATGCGGAGTTTATAGGCTTCCCGCCCTCCAGATTGTCGGCATGATATAGGATGATATAGGTAACTATTGGCCGCGCGTTTCGCCGTCTCCCTTAGGACCGTTCCTGGGTCATATTGATCGGGCCAATACTGTGCATTCTACTGTTACATCTTATAAGAACGAGAAACAATGAAGAGAAGAAGAGATAGGCGCTTTTATTGTAAGAACATTCACCACCAAAAAGAAACCGAAGAAGTAACAAGGGGGTAAAAAAAAAGAAAACTAAACGCTTTCTACTTCTTTGAAAAACCTGAACTCCCTATCCAGTACATACATATACACGCGCCGCCACGCAGGCAAAGACACCGTCCCTATGAGGTGAATCTCAATTATGCTATAAGCCGGTTTCTCCCTTGTACGGAAGGAAGTTTCTCGTCTCCTATTGCTAGTTCTCCTGAGTGGCAGCCGGCTTTGCGGCCTGTTCGTGGGCCTGTTCGGTAGACTGCTCGGTAGACTGCTCGATGGTTTTCTCGGTAGCCTGTTCGGTAGCCTGCTTGGTGGTCTGCTCGGGGGCCTGTTCGGGGTTCTGCTCGGGGGTCATCTCGGGGGTCTGTTTGGTGGTCTTCTTGGGGGTCTGCTTGGTGGCCTGAGGCTTGTTGGCAGGCTTTTGGAAAGGCTTCTGGGAAGACTTTTTCATTGGCTTGTTGAAAGGCTTTCTGAGAGGTGTTTGGACAGCGAACTTGGTGTGTTTGCCGAAGTTCTTCCCATAGGCTGGACCACCATTAGGGGGCCGAGGGCGGTAGACGATGAGCCTGGATTTCGAATCAATCTGGTTTTGTCGCTCGCGGAAACGTCGACCAGACTGCGAAATTAACCGGAGCTTCTTGAGATAAGGACTTGGCTCCTCATCTTTTGCAAAGTCGAGGGCGAGTCGGCGACGTTTTTGGAGAGAAGCATAGATGTGATGTGTATGCGGGTCAGTCCCGTCCAGGTAGTCAATCCTGTACGCGATCTCCCACCTGTCTTTCTTGGTTAACTTCTCAGGTCTTTCGACCTGGACATCGTTCACGAAATTATCGATTGTGAGGACAGCAGCGAAGAGCTTCTTGTTTGTATCAATGGTCGACTTGTCATTCGTGCTTGAGTCTTCCATCGCCGCATCATCCTCTTCTTCCTCCGCCGAGGCCTCCGCGGGGTCTCTCAGTGTCTCGTCATACATCGCATCTTCATCTTCAGGGACCAAATCTCCATTCTCGCCTACATCCTTGTCTAGCACTGGCGCTGGCTCGTCGGGTAGATCCAGAATGCGTTTCTGATAGGCGTCAATAGCTTCCTTGTTCTTGTTCTGGATTGCCGTGATTTCGTCGTCGGTGACGGGCTCCGCAAAGATGTTCATATACGGCTTCGAGCCGGGGCGAGTTTCAAAATGAAAGCGGATCGATTGCTTAGGGAACATTTTCGTGGCGCGGTTCAAGATCTCGTTCCAGAGCTGAATGCTGAGCTCGAACTCGCGATCACCCAAAGTGTTGTCGAATTGGCCGTGTAGTGCCTTGTCCATCTCGTTTAAGGAGATATATTGGAAGCCAAAGATGCGCTCAATATTGTGGAATGCCACAAAGATGCCGTCCATACGCCCGACGCGCACCTGGAGCGAGTACTTGAGGAAGGCGGCCCGAATCATATCATAATACTCGCGCTCATACGATTCATACATGCCACGAGGCCGGCGGATCTCGTAACCCAGGCCATGCTCAAAGTTGCGCGCATCCATCCGAATTGACACCACGGCACGGGTCTTCAGATCGAACATGCCAGTGCCGGGCAGCCGTGGGTCATAAGCGTCCAGCTGAGACCGCATGAGAAAATCGCCCATTGTGGAGTAGTGGTATGATTCCGGAATCGCATTTTCTTCCTCGGGGGTGATCTTATTGGCGCTGGACCGTCGGTAGCGCTCAAACTCCTCCTTTGGCAAGGTCAACAGCTTCTCCATCGACTTCCCCAAGTTCATTAGAATATTGGCCGAGTCAAACTCCTTATCGGCGTCGATAGCATATACACCATCCTGGTAGTGCAGAAACATGGCCGCGGGCGCTCGCAAGAGTCGCGTGAAAGTCCTCAGATCCTCACTGAAGCCTTGAGACAGGCTGCTGATGTCGACGGGTCGCCAGGCTGACAGCAGGTAGTGGAAGTGGGACAGCACCGAAGTCATACTCGAGGAGGACCCAATGTATTTCTTACGCGCCTTACGCGCAAGCGAATGCAGTTGCTTATCTTTGGAGGAAGTGATGTAGTCTTTCAGAGCTTGGAAATCGAATTCGGTAACAGGCATAATGGAGCCCAAGTATGGATCAAAGTTGTAAACTCGCGATCTCGGATCTCGCAGCGTGTAAACTCCCTGGCTAATCATTGGTTAGATCTCATGGCTGAACCATTGCCGCAGAGGAGCGCTTACTTGAATAGGACTCGATCCAGTCCGAAAGATAGACTTGGTACTTCCGGCGTTTCTACGGGAAGTGCTGCACAACAGCCAGTTAGTTCATGACTTATTTCGGTCAATACAAGAGAGGAGAGCTAGCAGAACACGTACGTTTGAGGAACTTTCTCAGCTTGATCGTGCCACTGCTGGAACTTATTGCTCTGGCGTGTTTGACAGGTGATGAGCCCTTATCCTTTCGCGCAGGGGAGTCGGAAGCCTCTTGCGTAGAGGAACCGGAGGTGGTTTGTGCAGGAGCATCGGAAGTCTCATCGGCTGAAACCTCTATCTTCGAGGCTTTGTCGTGAACATTGTCAGCCTCATGATGTGATTCCGGTTCCGGCTCCGGCTCCGGCTCCGGCTCAGAGTGCAAACCAATATCGAGTTTGTTGGGGACTGGAGGATTGAGTGGGTGTTCGGCATCGGTGGTAGTTGGTGTCTGGGAACGTAGGCGAGACTGGCTGTAAAAGGAGCGCGTCCATAACTGCTGGCGTGGCGGCGCACTGGAGCCGCGGGATAAACACGACCAGTAGAGGTTGCTTCTTGCCGGGGTCACGGCAGATCGCCAGGAAGCCCGAAGCATCCCAGGCGAGAAAGAGTAGATTGCGTTCAGGAGTGGAAAGGGATGAAAATAGCAGTAAGATTTAAAGAGAATAGGTAAGTGAATGGTGATGATGGTAGACGAGACGAAAAGACTGGTTTTGGCGGATTGCTTCTTTTTTTTTTGCCGCTCGATGGAATTCATTGAGAAATTCTTCCAATTTCAGCCCGGGCGGTGAGGAGACTGACCGCCCGGACACTCAGACCAATCCAAATCCGGGGTCGGGGGGGGAGGGGGGGGAGCGGCAATGAGACCGTCTGCTGCCCGCCCGACTCCGACCTTGAACGCTCCCGCCGTCCGCTTCTTCCCCGCCGGGCGGCCAAACCAGGCAAAATCCGACATCGCAGCAAAAAAAAAAAGTCAATCTTTTGACTTTCTTTTCTTTCCCCCACCACCTTCAACTCGTGGGTTGTCCAATTTCTTCCCCTTTTACTTTGCGCAGGTCGCTTACTAGGTAAGTTACTTACAAGTCTCGGAGTGTCATGCATTGAGGAGATTTTATGCGAGGAAACGTCACATTGAATCCAGAGACAAAAGATGGAGAGACAAGAGACTCCACTTCGACTCGTCGAGTACTGACTCAATGGAATGCCCCTCTATGGGGGAAAAAAGAAGAACTGGAGATCTTCATGAGATTCTCTCTCTCCCACCCCATTTCTGGCCTCTACCGTCTTCTGCCTCTTTTCCCTTCCCTTTTTCTTTCTCTTCCTCTTCTTCTTGTCTCATTCCTCTTTACCCTTGCAATTGTCCTTCGCTGAATGCAATTGACCCCGCCTTTCTTTCCGTCTATACTAATATTGACTCATCATCCCTCAGGTTCACTTGAGCCCACTGCGCCCTCTTCCCTCTTCCCTCATCATGACTACCGAGCAGTTGCGCGTGCTCATTGTCGGCAATGGCGGTCGTGAACATGCACTGGCCTGGAAATTGAGCCAGTCGCCTCGCGTCGACACCGTCTTCGTCGCTCCCGGAAACGGCGGTACCGGCAGCGGTGCCTCGGACAAGATCCAGAACGCCAACGTTAAGGGCGATGATTATCCCGGACTGGTAGCATTTGCGCAGCAGAACGGCGTGAACCTCGTCGTGCCTGGTCCCGAGGCTCCCCTTGTGGACGGTATCCAAGGTTATTTCCAGGCTGGTACGTTTTCTTAGCGCAATCGGAACCGCGCGAATATAGTTCAACCCGACTAACCAGATCAATGAACAGTCGGCATTCGATGCTTCGGTCCCTCCAAAGCCGCCGCCCGTATGGAGGGCTCAAAGACTTTCTCTAAAGACTTCATGAAGCGCCACAACATCCCCACTGCCGCCTATGAGAACTTTTATGAATATGAGCCCGCTCGCCAGTACCTCGACTCTGTCTCCCATCAGGTCGTCATCAAGGCCGACGGCCTGGCCGGTGGTAAGGGCGTCATCATTCCCACCACTAAGGAGGAGGCTCACCAGGCCCTCCGTGAGATGATGGTTGAGAACCAGTTTGGCAAGGCCGGCAGCGAGGTCGTCATCGAGGAGTACCTCGAAGGCGATGAGCTCAGTGTTCTCACCTTTTCTGATGGCTACACCATCCGTTCTCTCCCCGCTGCCCAGGATCACAAGCGCATCTTCGACGGAGACCAGGGCCCCAACACCGGTGGCATGGGTTGCTACGCCCCGACTCCTATTTCCTCCAAGGCCGTGCTGGACGTGATTGACCGCACCATCGTGCAGCCGTCGGTTGACGGCATGAGAAGAGATGGTCCGTCTCCGATCCCAGTCTAGTGTATGCGTCGTTAACATGTTTTTCAGGGTTCCCTTTTGTCGGTATCCTCTTTACCGGTCTGATGATGACCAAGGACGGTCCTAAGGTCCTCGAGTACAACGTTCGCGGCGGTGACCCCGAGACTCAAACTCTGCTGCCTCTGCTCAGCGATGACACCGATCTGGCCGAGATCATGGTCGCCTGTACCGAGCACTGGCTAGACGGTGTCTCTATCAAGATCAAGCCCAACTTCTCCACCACAGTTATTGCCGTCGCTGGTGGCTACCCTGGCTCCTACGCCAAGGGCAAGAAGATCACACTCGACTCCCCCACCGAAGGCACCCTAATCTTCCACGCAGGTACCAACCTCGTTAACGGCGAGTTGCAAACCGCTGGCGGCCGTGTCATTGCTTCCACCGCCACTGCTTCCAGCCTCGAGGAGGCCGTTCGCAAGAGCTATGCGGGCATTTCCACCATTCACTTCGAGGACATGTTCTACCGCAAGGACATCGCTCATCGGGCTTTCCGCCAGCGCGATGCCGCTGCTGCTCAGAAGGAGTCTCTTACCTATGCCGCTGCGGGTGTCTCCATTGATGCCGGTAACGATCTCGTCAACCAAATCAAGAGCTCCGTTGCCAAGACTAAGCGTCCTGGTACTGACGCCGTGATCGGTGGCTTCGGTGGCCTCTTCTCCCTGGCCGCCGCCAACTCTGCCTACGATCCTAACTCCCCGACCCTGATTGGCGCCATTGACGGTGTAGGCACCAAGCTCAAGATTGCCCACGCAGCTGGTGTACACAACACCGTGGGTATTGACCTGGTCGCCATGAATGTCAATGACCTGGTTGTTCAGGGTGCTGAGCCTCTCTTCTTCCTGGACTGCTACTCCTGCGGCCACCTCGATGTGCCCACGGCCGCTGCCTTTGTCACCGGTGTCGCCGATGGCTGTGTCCAGGCTGGCTGCGCCTTGATTGGTGGAGAGACCGCTGAGATGCCTGGTCTCTTTGTCGACAACACCTACGATGCTGTTGGTGCCGCCGTTGGCGCCATCAACACGACGGGCCCTAACGCTCGGCCTATTCTTCCCGAGACCGCCGCCATGAAGGCCGGTGATGTGCTGCTGGCCCTGGCCTCCTCGGGACCCCACTCCAACGGCTACTCGCTGGTTCGCAAGGTCGTCGAACGCTCCGGCCTCAGCTACGACGCTGCCGCCCCCTTCACCATGCCCTCCGCCACGGGACCCCAGACCCTCGGTCAAGCCCTCCTTACCCCTACTCGCATCTATGTGAAGCCCCTCCTCAAGGCCCTCTCTATCCCCTCCGCTACCCCTGCCGTTCCCAACTCCTCCGCTATCAAGGGTCTCGCTCACATCACCGGTGGCGGTCTCGTGGACAACGTTCCCCGCATGTTGCCCTCCACCTTGACCGCACACATCAACGTGGCGAGCTGGAAGCTTCCCTCCGTCTTCGCCTGGCTTAAGCAGACCGGCAATGTCGAGGCAATTGAAATGGCCCGCGCCTTCAACTGCGGTATCGGTATGGTCATCGCCGTCGAGAAGGGCTCCGAGGCGGCCGTCAAGGACCTCCTCCAGAAAGAGGGTGAGGCCGTCTATGAGATCGGTGAGCTCAAGGCCAGAACCGAGGGCGAGGAGGGATGTGTCCTTACTGGATTGGAGAGCTGGGATGCCTAAACTATTTTGAAATGATTTATACCAATTGCTTTGAACTTTTTCTCTTTTTTTTTCCCTTCTAAACCTGAATGAAAAGTGTCAGCTATTCTTTTCCATGCACCACCGTCGTCCCCAGGATCATGCTTAGACGAGGATGGACATTTTTTTACGATTTAGTGCACCGGAGCACTATTTGATTGAGTCCTTGATGTATCTACGATCTCCCTGCACATATATGTACCTCTCACCCCTACGAGAGTGTCTGATTTGCTTGATTTCCTCATGAATGTGTCTTCAACTTTCTTGATTTCATTTCTTTACCCACGAGAGAATATACCACGAGACAATTCTACCCACCTTGTCCAACAAAGACTGATCAATTACTCGCATCGATTCTTAGACTACTACCACACTGTATTCTCAAGTGGGATTATTCCCTGTCTTTCACTTGCCACACCATCGAAACCTCGTCAACTATCTAATCCCCTCATACGTAGCTTTCTCTCAACCTCTACCCAGACAGCAACAACGCAGTCCTCACATAAGCAGTCAGCCCACATCAGCCCCTCCCTATGGCTCCGCGAACAGCACAAAGCATGGCACCAACCAGAAGAAGGGCAACCAATCTGCCAAGCTTTTTCAAGTGTCACCGCAGACAAAACTCAATTAGTAGTGCCAATGAACCAACCAACCCTTTCCCCATTCAACCATACAAAACCCCTCTATTGTCTGCTTGCTCCAATTCAAGGAGTATTGCTCACTTCTTTCCCCACCAGAATACCCTCCCCGACCATAGCATCGTCAATTAATGTCATCACCGCATAGACTTACTATTATCTCGAATTCTTCCATGAGCTCAGTCCCAAAACACTTGACCACCTCTCGCCTCGCCTCCGCTCAATTGACCTTCTCCATGCTAACCTACTAGTATATATATTTCTTAGGAGGGAGCAAGCCTATGGAATAGATGGTCTATACATAGGATTCAATAGGACCCTCTCGTGCGGATGGATTGTCTCTATAAGACTCACACATGACAGTGAGCTGGAAAGGCAAGATGGAACCTTCACTCAGTGATCATCTGTTATAGCCTATACTTCAATAAAAAAGAATTGATGTTTGCCGGGTCAGCAGGGGGTTTTCTATACAATGGGATAGTAGATGCGGCGCAAAGGGCTTTGTTCCCGGTCGGAACATGTAGAGGTAATCAGAAAATACTTGGGATTGATGATGAGGATGACTTAGGTACAGGTTTTGAGATAACAGCATTTCCATTGGCACACTGTCTGATTGAAGCATACGGGTGAAACCTTGAAATGCACCAATGGCTGTCATGCCCCAGGATGCATATGGACTGGTCTTGGTCATCTGCCGTCCTCGCCGGCGAGAACAAACGAGGGTCTAACCGGCCAAGAGAAGATGACATCATGGACAGAGCCTCAATTGTCAATCAGCATTGTGCAACTACAAGAAAACGAGTAGAAATGCGGGTGCCCGTCGTCGTGGAACTACTGGCAAGGGGGAATATCGGTCACGGCGGACTACAGCGAACTGGTTTGCAATAGACGTCATATTTGCAGCAGCAACGCACAGTGTCACAGCTAAGAAGGAATACGGGGCAACAGTTCAACGCGAGCGTAAAAGACTTATATGATGAAAGCTCCCTCAGACTGCCCACAAGTCCCATATACATCTCGCTCCTACACAATTGCCTGGCCCGCTTTCTGCTGGAGCTTCCAGGAAGCGGCCAGATGTGATGGCCCGGGGCCAAGTGGCAAGCGGGTTCAAAAATGAAAAAAAAAAAAAGTAAAAACCATCTCTATTCGACAGCTAAAATAAAAGTTCCTTTTTCAGGCGATCTTCCTCCTAGTGCGAGTCAGAGAGGGCCCGCCAGTCACCAGTGTCTCCGTCGGGTCTTTTGATACATGAGGGAATATGAGAGTACGAAACGAATCACGCGCAAGAGCTAGAGGATATTAGCAGGCGAACCCCTTCCAAAGAGACTGAAATAACATACCTTAGAAGCACTTGCGGTGGACGATGGAGGGACCGCTCTCGTCGTACTCCTGCTTGGAGATCCACATCTGCTGGAAGGTGGAGAGGGAAGCCAGAATGGAACCACCGATCCAGACGGAGTACTTGCGCTCGGGAGGAGCAATGATCTTGACCTTCATGGAGGAAGGAGCCAGGGCGGTGATTTCCTTCTGCATACGGTCGGAGATACCAGGGTACATGGTAGTACCACCAGACTAATTGATTGTTAGCAAGGTGTTACGAGCCGAGACATCCGTTTTAACTTACCATGACGATGTTGCCGTACAGATCCTTACGAACATCGACATCACACTTCATGATGGAGTTGAAGGTGGTGACGTGGATACCACCGCTTTCGAGACCCAGAACGCTGGGCTGGAAGAGAGCCTCAGGAGCACGGAAACGCTCGTTACCAATGGTGATGACCTGACCGTCGGGAAGCTCGTAAGACTTCTCGAGGCTGGAGCTCTGGGAGGCGGTCTGGATCTCCTGCTCGAAGTCGAGGGCGACGTAGCAAAGCTTCTCCTTGATGTCACGGACAATTTCACGCTCAGCGGTAGTGGAGAAAGTGTAACCACGCTCGGCCAAGATCTTCATGAGGTAGTCCGTCAGGTCACGACCGGCCATGTCGACACGCGAGATGGCGTGAGGGAGG
Source organism: Aspergillus homomorphus CBS 101889 (assembly GCF_003184865.1). NCBI lineage: Eukaryota > Fungi > Ascomycota > Eurotiomycetes > Eurotiales > Aspergillaceae > Aspergillus > Aspergillus homomorphus. Next base: position 151,698 of record NW_020291945.1, on the reverse strand, counting down.
GCGAAACCCTCGTAGATGGGGACGACGTGGGTGACACCGTCACCGGAGTCCAGAACGATACCGGTGGTACGACCGGAGGCGTACAGGGACAGGACGGCCTGGATGGAGACGTAGAAGGCGGGGGCGTTGAAGGTCTCGAAGACGATCTGAGTCATCTTCTCACGGTTGGACTTGGGGTTGATGGGGGCTTCGGTCAAGAGAACGGGGTGCTCCTCAGGGGCGACACGGAGCTCGTTGTAGAAGGTGTGGTGCCAGATCTTCTCCATGTCATCCCAGTTCGTGACAACACCGTGCTCGATGGGATATCTGAGGGTGAGGATACCACGCTTGGACTGTGCCTCATCACCAACGTAGGAGTCCTTCTGACCCATACCGATCATGATACTGCGAGGTGGTTAGAATACATGGCAGCCCATCCAGATTGGAAGAGGGAAGCTTTACCCATGGTGACGGGGACGACCGACAATGGAGGCTGCACGAGATGATCAGTATATGAAGATTTGGGCAGAACAGACAGGCTATTCACACCCCCCCCGGCAATGATGATCACTCGATGCAAGGGAGCAATCGAGGCATGCCTTGAAGAGGGGTGGCCAACAACAAGGGGGAGGAGAGAGAGGGGTAGCCTGAAAGCTGGTGGGGGAAGACTTACGGAAGACGGCACGGGGAGCATCGTCACCGGCGAAACCGGCCTTGCACATACCCGAACTGGGAATCCAGTCAGTAAACTGAAGCTACCTTGGAGCTTCGCATTGATGGAAGCTGGAGCTCAATAGCTTTCCGCTTTCCCAAAGCTGGGGAATGAGAGTCGGGCAGATACGGCTGACGGCCGAGGATAGTCTCTCATCGCGACCGGAGCCGACACGCATGTTTTGCCATCTCACCCCCAGCAATGGGGAGGGGGGGGACACCAGGAACTAGGTCCATTGCCAAATCCATCGAAAATCCAGAACGTACCCATTGTCAATGACGAGAGCAGCAACTTCCTCTATGAAGTTGAAAAGATCATGTTAGCGAAATGCGAGAACAGTGCGTTGGTGGGATGGGATGGAATGGAGATGGAACGAGGGGGAGGGGTGTTTCAGGGGAGAGAGCTTGGGAAACAAGCGAGGAGACGCAAGGTGGCCGAAAGCTTACCTTCCATGGTGACTGTGGGATTAAGAATCGAACTACGGAAAGAAAAAGAAAAGGAAGAAGGAGATTAAAGGAGGAGAGGGTGGTTGAGAGGGTGTGGTGGTGGTGGTGGTGGTGGTGTGGTTGAGATGAGATGAGGGAGAGAGAGAGAGAGAGATCGAGCGAGAGGGAAGAGAAGAGAGGAAGAGAAGGAGAGAGAAGGCGGGAAAGAGAGTTGAGTTATCGGGACTGCGAGAGACGCTGAGAGGAGGCAAGAAGGCTGTGAGTGAGTTTAGGAGGTCGGCGGGTGTGGATGCGTAGTCAGCAGCAGCAAGCAACAGTTAGTTACTAGCAGCAAAGAGACAACAACCACAACAAGAATAGTAAAATAACAGAACAACTGCTGAACGATTCTAAAAAGCAAATTGATTAGTGAATTGATTAACAAGTCGATTCCAATTGAAGTTGTGCTTACGGGAGAGAGGGGTTTTATTTCCTGGATTTGACTCAGTCAGGAGGAGGAGGAGTGAAATGAACACTCTCAGTGTGTACGTGGTATGGAAATCAAATGACGGTACTGTATAGTTGTCCTTCCGGGAGGGAAACGAACCCAACTAACGCGGGCTAAGGGGGGGAGGGGAGGGGAGGGGAGGGAGGAGGGGAAAAGGAGGGAAAAAAAGGGAGGGGATGAAGTGGGGATTGTCTAGACTGGTCTAGGTCTAGTTCGGAGTAAATGCAGTTCGTTGATTGCACCAACTTCCTTTAGTGGCTCTTAGTTCCAGCGCTGTCACCGCCACACTGCCCAATTAGGAGAACTTCACAATTGGGGGGAGGGAGGGAGGTGGGAAAACAGGGAGCTGGTAAGTAATGTAATGCGAATACAATGTCCAGACCACGAGCTCGATGAATCGCAGATGGAGGATATCCAGCTTCATAATAATCTCTTTCATTGCCCTCCTAACCCTTATATACACCTTCTCTCCATCCCTATCCGGTCTATTCAAATCGTGGTTGCCTTCAGACAGAATGATTGAAATGATTGACTGACTGTTGCTGAAGGTAGTAGTCTTAGTCTAGGCAGTCTGGAGTGAGCATTGCGCATCCCTCGTGGGGCAAGATCCGATCCTGATCCAGGGTTGTTGTCGTCGCCGCTATGCGGATTGCGGACCACAGAACAGGTTGCTGAATGATGTCCGATGATGCCACGCGCGATAATAATAGCTTAGTCTAGTCTGGGCCAAGGAATCACGCTCCCAGCTGTTTTCCCCCCTCATCCCCCAAAACTCCTGATATCTAGTCGGACGGTCGGATGGCCCCTCCGGCTTCTGGATCCCTCTCCTTTCCTTCGAAAAAATGGAGCCAGTTGTGGTTCTAAGTCCGTAGTAGTCTAAGGGGTTCATTAACTTCACGTATAGTGTCGGCCCCTCATTCATCTGGATGCTTTCTAGCGCTGTCTGTCACTTTGCTCAGTATCCCTGAACGGGTCCATAATGATCATCTCATTTCTGAACGACCGACCGACCGTTGACGGGGTCGCTTCGGAATGGAATTGGCGACTTCGAATCAGTGTGATTAATGTGATTATTGGTGCTGTTGGGTAATCTGGCGACAATTGATCGACTGATGCCTGATTTTGGAGACCCATGGCCACATCACCGCCCCTGATACTATACGAATCAGGGAGTCTATTCCATGGGCAGCTGGGCCGATTGCTTATCCTCGAGGACACAAGACTCTGCGTCCGCCTGATCCCGATAAGGAAGACACGCGTGCAATGCTAGTCAAGTAGCACGATACGGTCAACGTTGGACTGTTGATCTGATATCACAAAAAGGAACAGACACAACAGATCCGGCCATGTATGACCGCATCGCGGGGTTATCCGATGGCGGGGTATTGAAACAAGAGGCACTGTTCGCACACAATTCGGACAATCACCATCCCCAGGGAATGGATACAGACAGACCCTGGGGAACAAATCCAGTCATCTATCTTATGCCAGTAATGGCCAGGTTCACGTCCAGTGGTAGCAATGGTCCTCAATTGCCAGACATTGGCAGTGTAAGCTGGCGATGGAAGAGAGTGGAAGACGGCCGGAGCCGCATGAATCCTCTGGATCCGTCCAGAACGTTACTCCATTTTTTTCACCCGCCGATTTGTACAGACCAGCGCCTTTTACTTTTCTCGAATACCACAACCACCACCTACCTAAATTTTTGTGCACGTTAAGTTTTCCTTACGGACTGTTGAACTTGTTCAAAACCAGTTTTGATCATCAATCCTGCACGCAAACGTCTACCCTATCTCCGACATTCCTGTTATCAACACACAAAACCCCTCACCATGGACGCCAACATGAACAACCTCCTCAAATGGAGCATTCAAGCCTCCACCGAAAACCGCGCCGCAGACGGCGACAACAGCAGCAACAATAACAACAATGCTGTTACTCCCGCGCAACCATCCAGCAACGCCTCCCGTGGTCTCAACCCGGAGATGCTCTCCGCGCTGTTCGGCGGTCCCACCGACGCCGACCTGATGAAAGCCTCCATGGAGGCCTTGCGCTCCGACGAGGTGGACCTCGAGAACAAGTTGATCGCGTTCGACAACTTCGAGCAGCTGATCGAGGGTATCGACAACGCCAACAATCTGGAGCCCCTGGGTCTGTGGACCCCTCTGGTGGAATTGCTCCAGCACGAGGAGGCGGAGATGAGACGTATGGCGGCCTGGTGTATTGGAACGGCCGTGCAGAACAACGAAAAGGCGCAGGATAAGGTATGCCTCTTATTGTCCCCGGTGAATTGCCGTTGTGGCTACGAGTATTGGAAATGAAATTAACTAGTTGGTTTAAAAGCTCGTCGTTCTCAACGCCCTCCCAAGGCTCGTGACCATCTCCACCACCGATTCCACCCCCAACGTCCGCAAGAAGGCAATCTACGCCATCTCCTCGGCGGTCCGCAACTACCAGCCCGCCATGGACGAAGTGACCAAGAGCCTGCCCGAGGGTTACTCCCGCGACAAGATTGACGCCGGCGATATGGATGCCGTGGATGCGCTCATGGATAAGCTGCGGGCGCACCCGGTTGAGTCTGCTTGAGCGACTTGACTAGTTGCCTATTTGATCGTAATTGTCGCGTGTGCCCTGGTACCTAGCTGCCACCTGGCTTACCTGGCCGAACGCCCCGGGCGATGCTTGCAATGGGGCTTTCCGGACTGCGCATTGCAGGCGCCTTAGATGACCTAGCGAGGTATCGTGCCGCCCTTTGGCACGGTGGGTGCATATTGCTGCAAAGGGCGTTTTGTATATGCCTAGCCACTGCCATGAAGTTGCATGTCGATCTGGGAATTAGACTGCCTGGCGACAAGCACTCGACGGGCCTATTCTCTGATGGGACCCTCACGAACCAGCTTCCATGTCCCGCACTTAGGGCAGGATCGCCCGCTTACATGGCTCTGCAAAAGTTCGTCATGAGGATTTACTGCTATGCTTGAAAAATATACCCACTTTGTTGATCGGCTAGTTTGAGATCTATTGTAGGCGAGAATCCAGTTCTGAATTAATATCACCTTGATCGAGGTCGGGGTATGAGTAGCGGAGGTGGGACACAGGCCTTGAGGCTGTCCATGTTCAATGTACACACAGCTCAGGAATAAACAGAGGACCCATACCGACCATCCTGTACAACCGTTTTCTCATACCGAAGTAAATGGGCCTAATGGACCTTTCCTTGCCTAACTCGCCTTACCACGAAGCACGCTTGATTACCTACTCAATTTTGAATAAACCCTTGGATTCTCGTTTTGAAAATATTTTGCTGCCTGTCCATGCGTGGGTTTCGTCTTCTTGGCAACGCGTATACATACATTGTTATGATGAAGGACGCGGCAGCCTTGGATGATACAGTAGGCAACAATCACCCCAACCTACGTACAGCACATTCTCGCTATGACATGTGTTTCCACGAAAATGCCTCGATTGTCCGCCCAGCTGTAACTGTAAGCCTCAAGCCGCAAGCACTGCTAGAAAAAACCATTCGAAAACAATATCGCATAGATAATCCACACGCAACATAACAGGCTAAACCAAGCCCAGACAAACAAAATAAGCCCACAGATGCAGAGTCGACCAACGGATAACAGCAACGCCGATAAACACACACATAAGAACATGGCTTCACTCCTCGACCCGCAAATCATAACCTCCATCAGCAGTAAAACGCTCCCAACCGCTCATCCCCAACCCACATGATACCCTCGTTCACCCCCTGATCCGACTCACAAAGCCAAATTATAAGTATAATCATCCTCAATGTTCTGCGAAATCCAAAGCACCACCGAACTACACCAATAAGATCAGCTCTAAACCCGTGATGAGGGGGGGACCCAGGGAAGGGGGAAAGGCACATACCTCATCATAACCAGCCCGTTAGCAATCACATTCGCAATCCCGAAATACAGGGTCGGAAACGGATACGACTTGATCAGATACTTGAGGACCATGACCGTCTGCAGCGAGGGTTCGTTAGCTCAGCAAGCTCGTATCCCAAGGCATCTCCCCGGTCTCAAAATCGAATAAGAGAACCGAGAGGATATACATACCACACTGCCCGCCAACCCACCAGCCAACAACGCAAACCCCAAGAACAGCACAAATCGCGCCTTCCACGCAACCCCACTCCCACTGTAACTGAAGCTATCGGCATGCAGCCGCGACTTCTCGATCGAATTGATCACCAGCATACCCAGCGCGGAGCAGATGCCGGGGATCCAGTCGACGAATTTCACGTGCACGGCGGACCCATTGCGAGCGCTGTGCGAGAAGGCCGCCGCGTCGATGAGGAAGAAGAAGCCTAGGGAGAACTTTTGATCTGGTCAGTAAAACAGAGTAATGAAAAGAGTTCATGTATAGAGGATAGAAGAGAGCAAGAAAGACAGGAGGAGAAAGTTCATGGTGAAAGGAAGCTTACAAGTGCGCCCGAGGTATAGACGCCTGCGTTGCGGACGGCAGCGTTGTTGAGCCATTCGGGTTTGGACCATCGGAATAGACGGTTGTTGGAAACATCCATTTTATTTGACTGACGTGAGACACTTGTAAGGGGTTTGCGGGATGTAATTGAAGGATTGTGGTCGTGGGGTGTGTTGTTGCTGGGTCAGTGTAATAGTGTATATCCGGGCTTGGTTATCGGCAGGTTGCGGTCATTCGCGCTAGCTTGTCGGCGATGATGCAGTTGCCCGGCCGGAGCTCGGAAGAATCATTGACCGATTTGTTCAACTGTAGTATACATTTGAAGTAAGAACATCGAGCCTCTCATTGATCCCCAGCACAGGCGCTGTACATACAATCAATTGATATTGATTTCGTCATTGTTCTCTGTAGGACTGCTTCTCAGAAAGCCAGGCCTGACGATCTCCCCCGCCGGCCCTCAACCAAGATGCCTATTTACATATCATAACTCATCACTCATCACCTGTACCAGCCAGGCTTAATTTTCCTCACAGAACAGTCTCAAAAACTCATCAATGTACGTCATTGCCTTCGCCTTCTCCAGTAGCGGTGGAAGGCACGTCATCCCAGCTTCACCTGCCGTTGCCGACCCCTTCAAATACTTCCGTAAAGCGAACGTCGACGCGCGATAGGTCGCATGGTACATGGCCTTGAACTCATCTTCATCGGCACCCGACCCAGCATCCCCCGTCATGCGCGCCTCCTTCTCCTCCGGTGTCATGTCCGGATGTCCCGCTCCGGACCCTGTCTGCGGTCTACTGGAACTTCCCGAGCGTGTCGCCGTCGTCCGGTTGAACCCATAGAGCCGCATGCACGTTAAGATCGTCCGCGTAATTGTATTTTTGTTCTCGGAGATGATCGTCTCCGCGTCTTTGGGGGTTGTCGGGTATTCGACTTTCCCACCGGGGGGTAACGAGGGTGACGGTTCACAGTCCCGTCGGGATGTCGTTGTCGTGGCGGGAGCGGGATCGAGGAACGGATTGGGTGTACCTTTTCTGGAATGGATGTCCCGTAATTGGCCTCGTCTGCTGCTTGGTCGCGTACTATCGAGCCCCTTGCCTGCAAGGTTCGCTCCGATGGAAAGGGAGCGCGCTCGCTGCGACGCAATGCGTCCGATCTGGGGGAGGGAGGGCTCTTCGGATTCGCGCTTGACCCGTAGCGCTTGTAGTTGCTGTTGAGGGGGGTGCGAGAGGGAATGGGCCATTAGTTGCGACACCGCCTCGCCGCCCTTCCGGCGCACTATCTTATGATGCTGTGTAACAGACTCGAAGAGAGTGGCGACCCGCTTGCGTTTGGGACTGGAGGGGTAGATATCCAGGAGGAAGTGGGCGAAATCGTCATCGTGTGTGGTGTTTTCGGTATTGGGAGGGGGGGACGCGGATTGTGCTCTGGCGATTAGGGATGCGGATAGAGGAGTAGCGTAGATTCTCAGCTCTTGTCTAGTGACGGGAAGAACGTGATCAGCCAATTCTGATGATGTTGATCCAGGCGGGGTGGGGGGCCTTTCGAACACGGTGGTTGTAGAGAGGATGCCGTGGATCAGAAGGTCGGTGGTGCTGGTACTGGAGATCTTGTATGCCGTGCCGTTGTCCACACGTACGAGCAGACCAACAGGGCACTGAAATGTTTGTAGCCGGTCAAGCTCGTCTTCTTCCAACCAAATCGTACCCGTCAACTTTTCCTTGAGCCATGCCGCAGATTCCGGGTTCCCCGCATGTAGTTCGAGGTTCGGACCAGATCGCGCGTAGAGCGGAATGAGCGCCGGGTTCACGAAGCAGCGCAAGCTAAGGATTGTCTCTTTCGATAAATCGGATTGCCAGTTAGATGATCTATCGACCAATTGTAGGCCTGGACTCGGAATTCAGCAGAGGCACGCAAACTGTTCTGTCGCAGGTGGTGTACCTTGAAGTTGTGTTCCGCCATCCAGAGAGATTGCGCCAGTCCAGACGTCCATTTTCCGTACCTAGGGCTGGACGAATAGCTCACATGTCTCGAATTCGCAAGATATCAAAATTCTTAGCAAATTGAGGGTCGCAGGCGTTCGAAGGTCCTCGCCAGTCGACGCCTGGCGGGTATTTTTACATGACGCGCCGCCGGGGCGCGATCCCACGTGATCCTAGTGTCACTACTATAAGGGCGGAACGCATCGCCGCATGGATGGATGGTGCAGGCAATCAGGGTATTTAGTTACATCAGGTCAGTCGATTATTTAAGAGAGCCTGTGCTGCCAATACTCTATATAATTGCATAGTGGCTATAATACATCAACCGTATCGCCAGACATGACAAAAACAAAATTGAAAGCAAACCCCATAAGCACGCAAAGTCACATCTGTACTCCTACCAAACGGTAAATCAAATCGATGGCTCGTAAAGAATGAGATATTCATTGGTAAACACATGGAGGGAATAGGTTCATGCTAGGCCGATCGAAGCATTCTGCTAGGTTGGTATCCAACGCGAAGCCTGCCTTGCTGGAAAGAGCGACTCTCGGCATTCAGAAGTCCTCCTGTTCCTTGAAGAACATGGAGAAACTAATGATGGTGCCATAGATGAGGAGACCTCCGATGATTGACATAACCATGGCCGGAATCTCAATCGCACCGCAATGTGCAAGAACGGCCGGAAGGGCTGCATGTAACGAATCAGGTTAGCTTGGCCTAGTACTTGCAGAAGACGGAAACAGAACAGGCACAGATAACTCGGGACATCCTTCAATGGATACCAGGAAAAGCGCTCGTAACCCACGCTCTGAAATCAGGAAGTGCCAACTCACCAATACCCATCAGCACCAAAAATCCAGTCATAAAGCGGCCAAAATCGGCAGCAGCATTGCCGGAGCTGTCCATAAAGTCATCGGGGTTGGCGCATCGTGAGCAGATCCAGTTGGGCAGGGGAGCAACAACGTAAGTCGCAACAACTATCAATGGTAGGAAGTTGTGCCAGAGAGCCGAGGAAAGGATCACAAGAAGAAAACCAATGGCAAGGATCTGTGTAGATAAGAAACATTAGCGGATATAAGTAGCCTAGGGTAGTCTGTCGAAGCGCGCATACAAAGGAGAGTGCGATGATTGTTTTGAGTCCGGCGGTCATGATTGCGGAGAAGCTTCAAGTCGGCGTGGGGGGAGAGGGGGATAATGGAACAAATTGGTGGAGGAGGTTAGAGGGCTCAGAAAAGAGCTGACAAGCAATATCAAGCACGACCCAGGAGTAGAAGAGGCGAGTCACGGCCCGACTGCATGGGTAACGAAGAGTGGAAGGAGAAGTGTCGGAATGGAGGGGATTTGAGAGTGATACAAGCTTAGCTGGACTAGGCGGAGAGAGAGAAAGAGAGTGTGACGTCCGGCGCTGTTCGCTGTTGCGGCTGCCGACGGGGCAATTCAGCTGATGGCCTCAGGCAGCAACAAGCTAATAGCAGCAACAAGTAACCGCCGCAACCTTACCTATGGCGAAGCAAGCAGCAACAGCAGCAGCAGTAGCAGCAGTACTCCGTAATTAGTAGTAGTGACTTTAGCGGCGGGAAGCTCTCTCGCTCTCTGGCCGTCACCGCGTCAGTTGCTCTCTGCCTGTCCGACCTCCTCTCCACTATCACTCACTGCTCGGCCATTACTCTATTTATCTCTCTGATCCTTCGCTCTTCCGGTTTTCTTTCTCAGCAACTTTTTTTCTCTTGCCTTGATTGGACTCAAATCCACTTTCTCTAATTCTCATCTGGACCTTCTTCCACCCCCAGCTCCCGCCATGTTCAGAAACAACTACGACAACGATGCCGTCACCTTGTATGCCTTCTCTAAGCTTCTCTCCCGTGATCGAAGCCAATCCATGTTGGGCGCTTGCTAATCGAGGACTATGCGCACAGCTCCCCGCAAGGCCGGATATTCCAAGTTGAATACGCACAGGAAGCCGTGAAGCAAGGATCCGTCGTAGTGGGACTGGTCAACAAGACACATGCCGTGCTCGTCGGCTTGAAGGTAAGCTCTTTCAATTTCCAGACCAGTTGCTTCCAACCCCCAAGACCAAGGCGCTCTCCCATATCCGACTAACTCTCGCTATCTCTTCTCCAGCGTAATGCCGAAGAACTCTCATCATACCAGAAGAAGATCATCGAAATCGACTCCCACATGGGAATTGCCATCGCCGGTCTCGCCTCGGACGCCCGGGTGCTATCCAACTTCATGAAACAGCAGTCGCTGGGCTCCCGGATGACCTACGGCCGCCCCCTGCCCGTCGACCGTATCGTCAGTCAGATCGGTGACCGCGCTCAAACGAACACCCAACATTACGGCAAGCGGCCGTACGGTGTCGGCCTGCTGGTGGCTGGCGTCGACGACGCCGGTCCCCACCTGTTCGAGTTCCAGCCCTCCGGCATGACCCAGGAAATGGTGGCGTGTGCCATCGGCGCCCGCTCCCAGATGGCCCGCACCTACCTCGAGCGGAACCTGGAGAAGATCGCCGGGTCCACGCGCGACGAGCTCATCACCCACGGTCTGCAGGCCCTCAAGGAGACCCTGTCTCAGGATAAGGAGCTGACGGTCGATAACACCTCCGTCGGTGTGGTGGGTCTGGCCGCGGAGGGCGCCAGCGGCAAGATCGAGAGCTTCAAGCTGTACGAGGGTCAGCTGCTCGTACCGCTGCTGGACGCTCTGGAGCGGTCGGAAGCAGGCGAGGAGACGAAAGAGGCTGAGACGATGGAAGTGGACTCATAGAGCGGTGTAGGCTCCGGGCTGCGCCGCATCTGGCTCTGAATCCTCTAGATGAATTTACCTTCTGATAGTTATAGTCACGAAACGGGATAATGTTATGTTACCCTACGTTGCACCGGGCCCTGTTTGTGTGATAAGAAGGAAGAAGCTGTAAGCTTGCCTCTTTGGAGAGCAAGAGCTCCTCGGAGCTGCGTTCTAGCGGATCACAAGACTCTGGATCGTGTACAAATTGATCCTGTCAGTGCTAGACCAGATGCCATTTGCACCTATGCCTGCACCAGATATACCCTTTCAAGCAGAATGTAGTGTACCTGGCAACCGAATTCTCAAGGACTCTGTACCTCAAGTACACCCCAACTGTGAGAACGCGAAAGCAAAGCATGGCCCTGCATGAATCCACAAAATAATGGATGGTAGATATTTGGCATTTTCGACATGTACAGCAGAGCATCCCGACCAAGCCGGGCAAGTAAACAGGGTATCGTATTTCTCTCAAACCCCCCACCTCCGAAAATTCCAACTCAGCTCCCCACCTTCCCCTTCTTTTTCCTTATTTTACCTTCCTCCAATCCCGCCGACGGCGTAGCAGCGCCCTTTTCCGAGCCCATCCCCGGTGTATCCACCCTCACCTGCGGCGTGGCTACTCTCCCAGCCGCGCTGCTACCTGCAACAACCCCCGCATTCGGCCCCTGTTTGCTCGTAGCCGCCGCTGTATCCCCCGCCTTGGACATGATGAACGACCCCGGCTCGCCGACCAGCGGGTTCTCATCCATGAACTCATCCCCATATCGCGTCAATAGACTGAAGGACTCCGCCAGAGTCCGCGTATCCTGGTACACCGAGCCGGTCTGAGCCGCTTGCGATCCGACGAGCGGCGTCTTCGTGGACGCGTCGGGCATCGGTGTGCTCTCCTTGCTCTGCTGTGCTTGGGCGCCGGCTAGTTGGCCAGCCGTGTCAACCTGCTTAGGCGCCGGGGGGAGATAGGTATGTCCGTGCGATGGTGTGAAGGTCGGTAATGCGGATGCCGTTTTCAAGAGGCTAGTTAGGGAGGTCACGGCGGAGAGCTGTAGTGTCAAGGTAAAAGTAAGCGATGAGCGAGTCGTTCGGGAGAGAAGATCGCGCTCGCGAAGAATGGAGACTAAGAAGAAAAGAGCTGAAAGAAATGGAACATACAATCCGATTGCCAATGACGCTTGCAACCGACGGTGCCATGTAAATGCAATCGCCTACTACAAAGTAGGTCGACAAAACTTCCACCTCGTCTGGTTGCCCGGCTCGCTTGCGCCGCGTCTGCTTCCGGATCACCCAGATGTTGGAAGGCTCGTGTGCGAATCGACCGTCCGGCTGCGCGGCGGCCTGAAGCGGATCGTAGGAGACGATGAATTCGAGGCCCTGCATTGTGGCTAGCCGGCCTTCGAAGGCTTCGCGAGTCTCGACAAATTGCCGGAACGCTTCGTTGTAGTTGGCTTGGATGGCGAGGGAGGCATTGTTAGACGTGGGATCAAAGAAAGGAGATTCGGCAAAATAGAAGAGGACTAGCCATTGGGTTGTCAATTAGCATGAGGAAGGCAGGCATCCATTTGCTATCTGCCAAGTAGAAGTTCATACTATTGTTTGAATGGAGATAACCTCCCATCATCTGAACGTGAGGCGGGGATCGCCAAAGAATCTCCTCCAAGGAGGATTCTGGTGCGCTTGCCATGATACACGTGAAGTTGAAGTGTTTTGATGGTTCCGGAAGTCTTGTATAGTCTAGGAAGGAGAATCAATTCGATACTATCAGCATAAGTATACTGGGAGTAGGTGAGGATGGAGAGATCATTCAAGGCGACTCTCCGCGGAGGTGACAATGTTTGGCGGGTTTGCATCCGATGCTGGAAAGATCAGCCAGTCGCCGGAACAGGCTAACTACAGAAATGAGGCAGATGTAAATGGAAAAAAGTCAACGAATTGCATTGTATCCGAATCGCGATATGCTAGTAGGGTATCTTGTTGAAAAGAATAAGTTGGAAAAGATTCGCCAAAGCTTCAAATCTCGTCTGCCCGAAACGCATGTACTGTACAAACTCAAAACACCGCACCAAAGCATGCTCTAGATGTTGAATGCGATTTCCTGCAACGTCCCGCTTGCGACCAAGCAGGCCAGAGAGAGTATAGGTTGACTTGAATAGAAAAAGGGAAGCGCGTCGTATGCTGTAGAAAACACTGGCGAAGAGTCCTAGGCGGCCTTAACAGGTCCATCGTCGAGCGGCACGAATGCACCAAGGACGGTTCTTAGTTTGGTTGACATCTCTTCCCATTCGCCCTCAGCGGTGCTAAGTATGGTCACCGCACCGCCTGCGCCGATGCGCCAAACCTGGTTGGGATCATCGTCTTCAGCACAATTGAAAGCGGTGCGAATCAAGACCGAAAAGCTCCCTCCTCCGCCAAGGTCGAGGAAGCCCATTGCACCGGAGTAAATGCCTCGTTTTCGGTTCTCAATTGAGGAAAGGTGTAGGCACGATCGTTCCTTAGGCGCACCGGTCATAGAGCCAGGTGGAAGGCATCGTTGCAGCGCCGTTAGACCATACGCTGACATCCCAGATGAATGCAATTGTGGCATATCTTGAACCGCGAACCCGGGCCGATTGGGGTCAACCCGCCCTATGACGTGCGTAATCATCTGGTAAACGCGACCATGATCCTCGACTTCGAGAAGTTTCTCTACATGCACAGCACCCGAGCCACAAATGCCATAGAGGTCGTGTCGGATAAGATCGGCAATCATGAGATTTTCCGCCATCTCTTTGGTACTCCCCAGTATATCGCGTGCCTTTTCAAGGGTCATGTCCTTTGTTTTCCTCACAGTGCCTTTCATCGGCTTCATTTCAAGCATAGAGTGACGATCCCAGTTAAGGAAGCATTCGGGACTGCTGCTGACAATCTTCAGTTCTCCCAATTTGGCGTAGGCACTAAAGGCGGCCGGGTTGTGTTTTTGAAGGCGGCGGTATAGTTTCCAAGGAAATTCCTTGCGTCCACTGTCGCTGTCTGCTATGGGCAAGGTGATGGTGGTCTCGCAGGTAAGGCATAGCTCGTACGATTCACCAGCTAGCAGTTGTTCACGACAGGCGTCGAATTGGTTTTCGTACACTTGCCGATCCGGAAATTGCACCACACCCCGCTCAAGGATGTTATTCAATGATTGTGTATCTGCAGCCACATGTTCGATCTCACCGGATGTATCAGTAGTGGCAAGCCTCCGAAGAGACAGCAAAGCATCATCTAGCCATCCGTTAGGCAAGTCGTCTGTCTCACGAGTCGACTGAATAGTGATGCGCCCAGTGAGATGGTCGAGCACGACGCTCCTTTCAGTCCATAAGAAGCTGGCATCCGCTGGGTCAGTCAAAGAAGCACCGGCTCTAGAGGTGTGGTTCCCTTGAAAGTCTTGAGCATGACTTTCTGGACGAGCAATGGAAGCCAGCCCCATCTCATAAGAGAAGTATCCCAAAAGGCCGGCACAGAAAGGAACGGTATCATTGCCATGAACAACTTTCTTGGTTTCCATGAGTAGCCGGAGTGTGTTCCAGAATTGAAAAACTGGCAAGCAACTCCTGATCACAGTCTGTTTGTCGCCAAGTGGGTCTCTGATGCTACCAGCAGGGAGCCTTATCAAAAGTACACGCTCTTCCTGTGCTGAGTACTCTAACCTCCAAGTGCCAGGGCTAGGTACAGAGATGACGCTGTATCGGCCGTTGGATTTGAACAGGACAGTTGATGATCCTGGGCTGTTGAAAGCTTCGCATATCGTCTCAGCCTCTAATGTCTGGGACGTGAAATCTCGGAAGGAGGAGCGGCTCGACGTCGATGCGCTCCACTCTAACATGGTGTGAATGATGTCCGGGATGGGAGACGGGTCACTAGATGACCTCGGAGAAGCAGTGGAAACGCTTCTGTAGCTGCCTCGTCCGTTCAGTTTGTTGTAATGCAGAGCCATATCCCACCATTTCTTGAGCAGGTGGCTGCATGCTCTTCTATCTGACTTGCAGGATTCAGGATGAAATTGAACCGCCCAGAATGGCTTCTTGTTGTGACGCACAGCCATGGGAATCAATGGTTGGTGGGCTATGTTCTCTTGCTCAACGGACAACCAGGCCAGAAGATCGAGATCCTGCGCAACGAAGCCGTTGGTTGGCATGTGGCTAGAGATCTCTGCAGTCATTGGCTGCATTTCGGCGTAGAGCGAGTGGTAAAGCGTAACCTCCAAACCTTGAACGCCCCGGAAAATGTCCTCCTGTGTTGTCTGTACACGACGAACTTGTCCATGAATAGGATATGGAAGCCGACGAATTGAAGCACCTTGGTGCAAACATAGACTCTGGAAGCCAAGACATATGCCAAAAATGGGCAGAAGGTCTCTGTCATTCAGATTCCAGACATCTCTCATGATCCCCACGTCTTGAGATATATGCGGATCGCCCGGACCAGGTCCGAGAACAATGGCCTCGAAATGCTGCACATAGTCAGCCATGTCGCCATTCGGCCACGGTGAATCAATCCTCAAGACAGTAACTTTAGCCCCGAGAACTTCTTCCAGCATGGCAACGACATTATAAGAAAATGAATCATAAGCATCAATGTATAAAATGTTCTTAGGTGAGAGCCCATCAGCAAATTCGCGAGCTGTAGTCGGCTGTCTTGGGTCTGCTGACTCCCAAAATCCCAAGGAGGGAGCCATATCGACGGACAGTACTCAAAGAGTCTGTCGATAGACTCTCTAATGTCCTGAAACTGAGTAAAAGAATATACTAGAGCAGCATAGGTATTTTATAAAGTAAGGAGGGGATTGGAAGGGATCATCGACAGGGAAGAGGAGGGACTGACTGACTATCGGAGATAAAGAACGAAGATCAGGAAAAGATGCAGTGAGAGAGTCCCGCCACACTCCAAATGTGGCAAGGCTAAAACAATTAGTTTCCAGTCTTGCCGGTCGGTTCCTGGAATACGGGGAAAACTTAAAAAGAAAAAGAAGGTGCACCTTCTTCGGCCCGAATTCATCGCCACATGCTACTTCTACAACTACGACAACAATACTAAGTAACAATTACAACAATGACAACAATTCCTCGACAACCAATGGTCTATTCTGGAATTACTACAACTCTAACACCTTGAAGATTCTACTGAACACCCGCATTATCTGTGATTGGGCACTAGTATTCAGAACCAAACCAACTTCCATGCTGCTAGATTGGGTATGCAGCAAGTGTCTACCTATCTGCCCAATTAACCAAAGAGGCGGCTGATGAGACGAGAGGGGGTTCTATGATTATCATCCGCTTGAGGTTTCAGCTTCCCTGACCTGGGGTCTTGGGGTCACAAGCTTGGTTGCCACCTTGGGAAAGTACTGGGCGACGAATCCCTCACTGAGAAAACATTATTAGCCAAACGATCTTGTTCTGGAGCCAAGCCGGGTATGAAAAGAACTTACGTGTAGAAGCTATGTGCCGAGCTGTGGTCTTCCACGAGATTATGCGCCAGTTCATGACACAGAATCACCCACCAATAGACCAGTGCTTCGGATCGTGCGCCGTCAGGGTTTTGGAGTAGTTGCTTCTCGTGCAGCTGCTGGAAGAAGAAATAGTTGCAAAATATGCTACCCGCCCGGTTGAAAGCAATGGTCTTTCCAGGGTCGTAGAAAACACTGATAATATCGAATCGTAGTGAGAAGATATCGGCACAGTCGATCAACAGTGATGCGAAGACGTTGATTCCAAGGCTGTTCTTCGCCAGGAAGGTGGAGCGATCTGGAAGGGTCTTGACAAACAGCACATGAATGCCGCAAGCTAGAGTCGCCACAAATTCCAGATCATGGCTCGGTTTCTCATCGCAGTAAGACTTGGTTTCGGTGACCTGGTTGGTCTGTGGTCGGGTATAGACACCGGACGAGCCATGAGGTCGACAAGCTTTAACGGCCGAAAGTAGTTCAGACTGAAGACGATGAGGAGAGTTGACGGCAACAGGTGCTTCCGGACGAGACTTTTGCTGTGGATCCTGAGCAGAATAAGGCGGAGGAGGTGTGGCATGTTCAGCGGGGGCGGTATTGGAAGATTCCCCATTGAGTGCATTCCAAGGTGACCGGTTACCCTCAAGCCCAAAGCGCTTGGTCAAATTGGCTAAAAATCCGCGCGGCTTCTGGTCTTGGACCTGATCTAAGCTCTCGGGTTGCATATCCCGGGTGGAATTTCTATTCGAGGGAGAATCTGGGAAGTCTCCTGGAATGAGTTGCCGGTTATCCCCATTAGGGTGCGATTGTGTCTGACTCTGACTCCGCACATGAGCCTGTTCTTGAGCCCATGCGGATTCTCTCTCCTGCAAGCGCTGCCGTTCCTCCTCCATCTGCTTCTGTCGCCTATCTTCTGCCATCCTAGCTTCTTGTGCCTTCTGCTTGAGAATACGTTCCACATTGTATCCGCGAGCTTTCAACTCCAGAAGGTCGGTCTTCAGTAGCATTTCCAGAGTCAGGGTCGAATGAAGCTTCGGTCTAGCAAGAATGAGATGCACCAGGGCCTGACTGATTTCATACAAGTCGTATTTCCCCGGACAAATCCACAGCATCCAGTTTCGCGAGGGCTGTTGGGTGATGATTGCACTTCGCTTTTGTGTATGAGATATGCGCCGTCCCTTGAGAGATCGCGTGAGAGAAATGGACTGTACCACTTGGACATGAAGATGTTTCTCGAGCCAGCGCACATCATGTCGTATGGAGTCTGTGGACTGATCATGCAGAAAGAGCCTCACGCGTTCGTTAATCAGCTTTTGTAGCTTGGCTGCTGGACGTTGATCAGCTGCCACCGCGCCCCAGTGAGCACGCTCTTCGACGAGCCCGCTTAGTGGCAGTGCTCCCAAAGACAGGTAGAAGTTCTCCAGAAGCTCTTCTTGTGGAGCGGCCAAAACGTGTTCCTTGAACAAATTAAAACTCTGGAAGTCATCCACAACCACAGCATCCTTGGCGACAGTCAAAGTCCACTCTTTGATGCTTTGCTCATCGTCTTCGTCATCTGAGTTGCCCGCAACATTCTTGCTAGCCTTTTCCTGAGGAAAGGAAGTTATGTCTCTGCTAGATAGGAGAAAAGCAGATCTCTTCATCTCCTGGAACAATTCACGATCCTTCTTGAGCACTGATAGATGCTCGGCAAGTGTCCTAAGCAACTTTAGATACCTTTCTGCGCTCTGAAATGTGGCTGATACTCTTGCAGGTTCTTTAATCAACATGTGCGCAAGCTCTGTCTTCGTTGGCTCACGCTTAGAGCCCACTGCCATGAGGAACAGGTTAGCGTCCTGGCCGAAATCAACGAAATCAAATATGTCCTTGTAGTCCTCGCCTTCCCCTAGGTAGCAAAGCCTGGGCGCCACGCGTCGCACAGAAGCAATTTTGTCTGTTGTATCATGGGTGGTCGAGACGGGTACAATTTGAGCACTACCAACCCGCTCAATATCCCGAGATTTAAGTTCCGACACCCTTCCGGCCAGGTACTTGAAAACCACTCTCGCGTCTCGTTTCGTCGATGGCGGCAGGCGTATGAGACACTCCAAACAGTCGCTCATAGCAGGGTGTTCCTTGACTCCGAACTTCAAAGCGTGAGGATGGAGGTCCTTCCGGAGGATATTGAAGCCAAACAGGGTAGCACCTTCGTCAGTAAAGCATTGGCCCGGAGTACATAGAGTGTCCGATCCTTCAACAGGAAGAAATGGAACCTTGATCGCTCCACAGTCAAATGTAGCATACCCAGTGGTATGGTATTCGGCGATATAATATGACATGGCCCTTGTGTGCAAAGCCCAGTTCTTCTCTGCGGCTGCTCTCGCCATGATATCAACCAAGTCTGCAGCTGATGGGAAAGCCCTCAATCCAAGCATAGATAGAAATTTGCCCTCATTGCTGTTGGGTTGAAAATTGCCTGGCCACTCGATGATAGGCATCTCAAGGGCCCTAAGTGAATCCTTGGGTTCAAATAGTTCAAAGATCTTGTAGCGCTTTGGCACTGTGCTTTCGGAGTCTTTAGCAGCAAGACTATCCCGGTTCTCAGCAGGACACAAGCTTGTATTTTTGAGCTTCTTGATATCATTCGCTGGAATATCTGCTTGAACAGAGGCAAGGTATCGTATCAAGTCAACATGGCTCCATTTTCGCTGGTTGGTGTTCGCCGCATCCGACGACTCGGATGGGTTCAACAGACGTTCAAAAATGACCCCGAGTTCGACAGTTTTACGAACCCCCAACGACGCCAGAAACTTCTCCTTAACGCCGTTAAGACCATGAATAATAGGAAGGTCATTGAACAGTCGGACAGAAGAGAAATAAGTTTCGGGGGGAGTCTTCATTCCTAATTTGGTTGGGATAATGGTTTTCGACTGCAGCACGTTGCTCACTGTTTGCTTCGATGTGGGACTAAAGTACTCCCACTGTTTCGACAAAACAGGAAGAACCTGCGCAGAGAAGGATGGGTTCTGGGTAATATCATGCTCTGTTAAGAGAATACTCCGATTTCCCGCGTTGTTGACGAGCCAGAGGACCCAGGTGACTACTTGCAGCTCTGTCCATCCCAGTGCTTCCAGCTCTCTGTTCCCAAGAGACTTCGTGAATTTGAAAGGTGCCACAGAAGGTGGCAATGGCAAGCTCGCTGGTATCTTCTGAGGATTCAAAAAGCTTTCAATCCCCGCAAAGACAATCAACTTAGCTTGTGATTCAGCGTTGTCTTCGTCGCTTGCTACTGCGACACTGAGGATACTTTGAACGGAGTAAGCATCGAGCTGACCTGCAGCAGCCTTTCGACTAAGCCACATAAGGAACTCATTGACCTGATTAGAACGTAGTGTGGTGAGCTCCAACTCTTTCTTGATATCGGACACAGTGATCTCAGTCACTAGCCCGAAGTCCGTCAGTTTCTTGACGAACTCCTTAGCACCTGATACGAACGCGTCCGGCAAAACTGGAATCGAATCCATAAAGCTAAGGTCTCTGGGAGCGATGCGCGCCTGGTGGCTCTGGATGACACCGCATGTCGAAAGGATCTCGATCGACGAGCTTTTGTTGCACGTCCAGAACGCATCCTCAATTGTCTGCCCTAGCACCGAAGATGGAGTCGACTCGCGAAACACGAATTGATTGGCTGTATGAATAGCCTCGGGAAGAACATCAATGATATCATCTTTGCGGACCTTAGCTGAGTTGAAATTGTTCTTCCCAGGATGTATCCTGGATCTGATTGATGCCATTTCCGCAGTCCAGGCAATGCGACAGACAATGCCGGCCGCCCTCAGCATCTCAAGGTTCCACTTGCTGATATAGCGAGTATTGAGATCTATACTCTCCCGCTCGACCGTGGGAATCACGGAAGGTGCAGATATATGGGCATTGAGGCCTGTTGTTTGATGTGTGGGGAAACCTATGAAGATCCTTCCAGCTTTGGAAGGAAGTATGGAGGCAAGGATTTCAGAATTTAGGCCGGAAGCCCTGGAGGCTAAAGTGGTATCGTACGAGGGTGTTAAAATAGCGATTGTAGACCTTTTCGGTGGCGGCTTCCGTGTAGCTCTTTCAAGTTCGCTGCTCAGAGATTGACTAACAGACGCCTGAATGCTAGCAGTATTGATATGAAGGAAGACAGAAGCCTTCAAAGTCTGGATCATTTCGCCGATGTCACTTGTGGCATCATTGTTTTCGGATTTCGCCGGCTTTTCTGAGCCTTTCTGGCCAGTGAGTCGTGAAAAGAAGGTGCGCAACGAGCCCGTCGTGTCACGCAGGCCCTCGCTAAAGATGCTTGCATTTGGTTTCCATTCAACGACTCGCATCCACTCAGCATCCACCTGAGCGACCTCCTGAGTAACTGATTGAATTTTCATCAGCCCCTGAGGTGTCTTCGTATCGATATCTCGTGGAATGACCAAATCGACGCTTGGGGCTGTCTTCTTTGAGAGTTGCAGCAACCTCCAGTCATCTAGCCATAGTTCTATACCTTCAAGGCTGACAAAGGTAAGACTGCTAGATAGAAACTGGCATAACTGCATCAATGAAGGGACAGGCGTAGTGTCGTTGCGATAGTCCAGAACAAACGTGGTCTCGGGATTCGCGTCTTCGTTCAGCTGCAATCGGCGGGTGAAGAGTGCATTTCCTTTCCAATAGAAAGCCATTGCTTCTTTACCCGAAGATACAAATGGTTCTTCGCAATCATCGAAGACACTGTAGAAACCGACACCAAATGCTCCAATTTTGGTTTCATCGGGATTTCCATCGGCGATGCGCTTCAGTCTCGACCAATCCTTTTCACTAAAAGGCAGACCATTGTTCGAAATCAGGAGGCGTTTGAGGGTATGATGGGAGAGGCTATGCTTGATCAAGGTGTTTTCATCGGCGGCTGGAGGCAGGGGTACCGTCGTTGAAGGTATTGTCTCGAATTTAATGGTCACTTTCTTAGCGTTCGCATCCGCGGCATTTTGTATCATTTCACGCAAAACAGTCCTTTTGGTACGGCGTCAGCGACGATCATTCAAGACCAAACACCAAAGACCTTACCATTTGCCAGAGTATCGTGCAAGCACTTTCGAAATCAGACCCCGTGTGTCCACTGTGACCGCCTCTTCATCATTCCCGGACCCCAGAGTGCGCGCCCTGAGCGCATTGAAATCGATATTCTGCGCCATCCTCATAAAAAGGAAGACAGTCACTGTTAGTAGGACGGGGTGATTGAAATATAATGGGGTATCTCCTTGCAACAAAAAGGAAAAAGGCACAATAGTTTCGACGAAGGACAATTTATTGGGTGACTCGATAGTCGGTATCGACACGGCTGAAACCTAGGCAAGAAGACAACAACACAAAAGGTCTAAGACTTCATTCCATAGCAACGCAGGCGCCAGCGAGTGGATGTGTGTATGAAACAAAGAAGGAAAGCTATAAACAGCACAGCACAAACATAGGGGCAAATTGTCGAGAGAGCAAGGGTCCCTGGCTGACTGGAGCCGAGTCCGATGGCGACTCAGTGACGGCGGCGGACGGAGACACCGCGCGGAGTCAACCAAACCTTTGAAAGCAAGCAAGCAGACGTTTATCAGCCGGTTGGTTCTTCTTATCGTCGGGGACAACTGATAAGTCTCTCACCGCATGAGGCAGAAAATTATGTCAGCAAGGGGGAGGGGGACCTTTTTACGGCGGGCGGTAAACACTCTCGGCGCCAGCATCATCAATTCCGGGGTTGTTGTTCATCTGTCGGTCATGCTTCGATACTTGTTTCTTTTGGTCGAGAGTGACCCAAACGTCAATTACGGAGTGTCAACCAGCGGTGCCTGACCCCATAATCAACTGTTTCAGGCTCCGCTTCGATCACCACATATCACCTTGACATTCCGCCGTGCCTCGCGCTTCGTATGACTTCCGGAAGCTTGCCCGCCCGCCCGCTTAGTTGGAAGCAGTCTTGAGTATAACTCGACTGTATCCAAATGACAATATGGGGGTCGATCCTCTTTCCCCCATTGCACCCGTGCGCTTGAGAGCTCTCTTGCTGCCCATTGGCAAGATCAGGCGTTCCAGGTTCTTGAGCTTTGCTGCAAGACTTCAAGCCGAGAATGTTGTCCGCTTGGGGGACATTAGTCCTGATGCGCGTCCAAATCGAAGTAGGTCTACAACGAGATGTCTATAGCGCCACAAAAGAACCTACTTCCCTTCCGGCAGCGTAATGACAGTATCTGACTGGTTTTCTTCCCCAGACATGTTCTCCCCGCTGGCGTTTCCTACCGGCATGATTCTATATGATCTCACCTATTCCGTGCCGCCGACATCCCACTTGGAACTGTTTCCTTTCGAGATATTCCGTGAGCCTTTGGTCATTATCGCGATTGCCGATGGATCGGAATTGGGTGAAACTACGAAGAAAGGAGATACTACCTCAGCGGCTGAGCAGGTCCCGACTCCTGGCGAGCTGGGACAGCTCCGGCAGGAATTGGAAACACTCAAGCAGACGAATCCGAGGGCCTTGGTCCACCAGCTCCTGGTGTTCGATTATGATGGGGTGGATAAATTGTTCAGTGGCCCGGATAATGTTTCATGGGTGCCGCGGCCTCAAGCATCCAAGGCCACTACAATGAAGACGGTATTGTGCGACATAACATCCTTGCTTCTATCCGAGCTGGATGACTTCGCAAAGACCCTCCAGAGTATACCCACTATCCATTCCCCAAGAGCATCCTCTTGGGGGCCACATCGAGGGCCTGACTTGCGTCCACGGCCAACAGATCGCTTGTTCCACCGGATGACGATGCCTGCACAACTACCATCCAATCCCAACGGTGCACCAGAGTCTCCTGGGAGCTCCAATCAGGGCTCGCCTGCGCCTGGCGAGCATGAGACGCCTACTACGTTCGACGAGATAACTAGGTCGATTCAACTAGCTAACCGGTCCAATTCAATGAGCAAACCACATTCGCTTCCAACATCGAAAGAGCACAGTCGTGATCGCATGTCGGTAAGCGGCATGAGCGCAACCGATCGAACAAAGAACCGAATCAAAGGGCGTACGGGAGTGGTTGTTGGAACATTGTTTCTTCAGGCAGGCAGATGGCCGGATGCCCTTAAAGAACTTGTCGAGGCTGCATCTAATGCGAGAGCCAGTAGTGACTATGTGTGGCATGCTAAAGCGCTAGAATCTATTCTTCTCTGCCTACTGATGCTCGCCTGGGCGGGGATGGATTTCCAGGTATGTAGGATGGACTTTTTCGCTGATTTTTGTTACTTACCCCAGAAAGATACCGCCTGTATGCTACCCCGTCTCCGACAAGTCCTCGAAGCTATCATACAATACTACCTTCGATTCCACTTCATCCTCTGCAGGAAATCGAATAATTTCTCTCCAGAACCTATCCAACCTGCTCCCGGACCTTTCGAACAATATACTGAATCTCTACAACCGCGCCGCGAATATCACTGATGAACCATTGCCGCAACTCATCTATTCTGAGACTGTCGTCCGTCTGGCAAGGTTATTGGCTGCCGCACGAATTCGCGACGGTGCCCTGGATGATGTGGCACTGAAGAATATTGTCACAAATGAGCCTCTCGTGCCTTTACTTCGTCCGGAGCGACCTCGTGGACTGAATATTCTTCGAAAATCCGAGATTGCAAATTTTCTTTTCCGCGCTCTGCCCCTGTCCCCTGGTTCAGATTTGCCTCCCACGGATGCTATACCTATCACAGTCGGTGTGATATCCGTCTTGAACATCCTCGACCTACCACGGAAAAAGGCGTTCCTGCTACGAGAACTCCTTTCACTTATGGTTCCCACCCTTGTACAAGCCCGCAAGATCGGCGCCGCAGAAGTGGGAGTTCATCCTGCTGCTGGTCTGGCGTCTTTGACCGACACGGCGTTCGACATCAATGCTCTTGACCTTGGGCCTGGTAACATGGAAGAAAGTATGCGGTCGCTCCTAGCTGTCATAGGTGATACATATGGCGTCCAGCCACTGTCCTATTTCGAATGGGAAAAAAGGCGATCTTCCACTATCAGTGCAACAGATGCCTTGCCTGACTATGATTCTGTGGCCGCTGTTGTTGAACGATCTTTTCGTCATGCTAGTCTGGATCGGTATGGAGATCTCAAACTGAAGATAGATGTCCTTAAGGCTGCGATTAGTTCATGTGAGGCACTTCCAGACTTTCACGGCGTGCTTCGTTTCACAGTTGAGCTTCTTCAGACCATCCGAGGGGACTTGATGCTCGCAGAAACCCGATTCAACCCGCCTTGCCTGTCTCGAGATGAGCAGATTCGGCTACTGAACAATATCAAACGAACTGTTGGCGCGGCCAACAAATTAGGCGCATCCGAGCTGGAAGCAGAATATTGGGATGACTTCTTAATCCGCGGTGTTGAGCTTCTACCCCTGCCAGACCCCAGACGACCTGTTCGTCACTCTAAGACAGATCTTGATGCGGTGGCAGCGGACCGCGAAGAATCGGCCAAGGATCCGTTTCTCTACAACCCCTTTGCCAAGGCAAATATCAAGGCTTCCGAGATGTTGATGGTTGCCGGTGAATATGCGGCTTTCCAAGTCTCGCTCCAGAACCCTTACGATTTCGAGCTAGAAATCGAAAGACTCAGCCTCGATAGTGTTGGTGTGCCTTTAGATGCTGTGGCAGAGTGGATATTAGTCCCGCCTCTGTCCATGCAGAAAATCACTGTTTATGGCCAAGCGCTCGAAGAAGGAGCGCTCAATGTCACTGGCTGCATTGTCAAGGTCAGGAACTGCAGGGAGCGCAGGTTCCCAATCTTCAAAGCATTATGGAGGCCAGAAGCAGAGGTGAAATTCAAACGCACCGGCCTAGCCGCTAAGAAACCTGCAGTTGATCGTCCTCTGTCCTGGAGTTCAACAACTTCCAGAGACGGTAAACCAGTCCCCAAAAAGGGCCCAGATACTTCCGCTTGTGAAGTTAAGGTCATCGGTAAACAGCCGTCCGTAGTTATTGAGTCGTTGTCTCTATCCCAGTCAGCGATCATGGTACTGGAAGGCGAGCTAAGCTCCTTCGACATCACCCTGCGCAATACATCACCATGTCCACTCAACTTCATCCTGTTCACGTTTCAGGACTCTACGACGAAGCAGGTGCAGTCCGCGCTTAGCAACAAAGACCTTCTGCCTGTTGAAATCTACGAGCTGGAACTTAACCTTACTAGACCTGCGCTGCGCTGGCGCCGGCAAGGTTCGAATCCTGAAGACTATTCAATCCCGGCAGGCCAAAGTGCCACTTTCACTATTGAAATAGTCGGAAAGCCCGGCTTGCAGGACACTACTATACAAATCGATTATTCATACCTTGGAAAATCCGACGGCGGCTTACCTGATGTGTTCTATACCCGACAGCTTTTTGTCCCTCTCACTGCTACGGTCAATGCCAGTGTCGAGATTGCACGGTGTGATATTCTTCCCCTTAGTAGTGACTTTGCTTGGTGGAATTATAGAGATGGCCTCGAGGAGGGCGTGTCTGATGATAGCCAACATCTCGAGTCTGATTCAATCTCACCCGTGCTCTCTCATCTTGCCCATGGCAAGTATGGACCTGACCACTGCATTTGTCTCCTTGATCTCCGCAACGCTTGGCCCAGCCCGTTGTCCGTATCCTTGCAGGTTCATGAGCAGTCTGTCGATTCAGAGACGGCACCGAATCTCGACATCCCTAGCGACTCAGAGGGCCAATATACTGTGCATGGAGAACTCCAACCAGGTCAAACATCCCGCTTCGTTCTCGTCCTCCCTCGGGTTCATCTAGACAACCCTCACGCATCGATTCCTATACTGAACACGGGCGGGAAGCGTCAATTTGTCGTCAGTGCCAACAAACTTTCCTTCGAAGCTGAGGCCGCCTCCCGCGAAGCATTCTGGTATCGCGAAGAACTCCTCCGCCGGGTATCAGGATATTGGAAGGAGAAAGCCCGAGGACGCGCTGGAATAATCGATCTGCGTAACCTTCGCTTCAATGCCCGGATGGTCGACGCCTTCCGGTTGGAGGACGTCGGTGTAACCTACAGCCTGGAACCCTCGCTACCCAGTGAGTCAGACGGCGCCGCGGCCGTACGCACCGGGAACTCCAAATACGACGTCCGTACGGACGAGCTGCTGAACCTCACCGTCGGGATCGTCAATCGCTCCTCCAGGCCTCTGCATCCTCTCCTGCGGCTGCAGCCGAGTCTTCGCCACCAGCCCAGTAATGTGGCCCTTGACCTTTCGCGTCGTCTCGCCTGGACTGGCATGCTGCAGCAGGTGCTCCCAGTGCTCAAGGGCGGGGAAAGTACCACTGCTACTGTTGGCGTTACGGCCCTTTGCCGGGGCGATTACGAGTTCGGCGCAACGGTGGAGGAACTCCGCCTTCTGGTTCCCGAGCCGGAGCCCGGAAGCGAGGCCCAGCCATCAGCTGCGCAGCCGGCTTTCCATGACGCGGATGGAATCATCACCGATACGTTTGGTGCGGACGTAGCTAAGAAACGACGGATCTGGCATGCTAAAGAAACCTGTGTTATGAACGCTCATGATTGATACGCCTAAGGATGAAGAAGTAAAAACACGACGAATAGACGGATACATCTTCCCCTCAAATCCGCTTATGTATAACTTGGAAAATATGTTTCTTTAGACATTATAATACATATACAAACATCTTGTCCTTCATTCTGTGCCCTTATTCGTTATCTGCAGCTCGTCGGATGGACAGGCCTACTTTCAGCGTCCGAGGTAACCAGCACTTTGCATAACTCCGGTACTATAAACATACTGCGACATCAACAGCGATCTGGCTCCAACTAGATGGCGTTTGCCTAACCGAGCTCAGCCACTACTTGTTTCATTTACAGTCATTCATTTGAGGCTACTCCTCATTCAATCTCGGTATGCACATCCGCCACGTCTCAAATGACGGACCATCACAATCCACATCGACTATACCGAGTGTGCAATGACATGCTACAGACTGGAATCAACGATGGATATATTCATAGCAGGAACTCTCGATTTACACCTAATGCCCGATGGCCCTCTGCAGCCGTCCAGCGGCAGTGGAGGGGCCGGGCTCGGGCCAGCCGCTCACGGCATCATCGACTTCTTCCAGAAAGCTTGTGCTATTGTGGATGGTCGTGCCACCCAAGACTACCCGGACTCCCGGTGAGCTAGCGTTGACTTGAGCGACCATTTTGGCTTCCTCGTAAGTGGCGCCGCCCACCATGAAGATGATGATGTCTTGGGGCTTGTCCCGCGTATGGCCTCCGCCTTCGAGAAAGGGGTACTGGAGTTCCCTCAGTCGTCCTTTGATCATGTTTTGGAGGGTAGCTTCCAACCGAGGAGAATGTTGCGTGTAGACGTTCTCTACGCCCTTCAGTCCCTTGAAGCGATCCCGCGCACCAGAGAACAGGGACGTGGACTCGAACAAGTCTGAGAAGCCACCTGCGACAGGAGGCGCCTGCAAGGAATGGTGATAGGCGAGCAGCTTAGGAATGATGTTGACTTTGTAGGAAGGAACATCACCGGCAGTGACCAGTAGGTCAAGAAGAATCGGAAGAGCATTGTTGGGCTGCTTTTCGTACCGAATAGCGTACAACGCCACCAGCCGTAACTTGTTCCCAGCTGACACGCTTGGTAGTTGAATAATTCTTTGCAGGTTCTGCAAACAAGTGATGAGCAAAACGCACTGGCGATGGTCAAGTCACTCGTGATTGGACCGTACGGATGCATACCTTGAGATCGTTTGCGTGGTTGTCATTGCAAGCCAAGCTCTGTTCCAATTCACTCACGTCGAGAAGATCTTCTTCGCCCACGCGCCTACTCAGCTCACCTACCAAAGTGACATGCTTGCTAACATTTCCGGAAAGCTTGCGAAATTCGGGGTAGTCCTCCACAAAACGTTTCATATCCGCAATTGACTCAATGTTCATTGTGCTGTGCGTTTTCGCCTGGTACTGTTCCACGTACTCCTTGATATTCTGTCCCAAGTCGCCAAAATTCTGGTACATGTTTTTCTTGAAGAATGGATCTTGATCCTGCGAAAGAACGATTTCCCGCAATTCCGGACGGATTTCCGGCACATCTCGAAGATCCACCCGGCCATTGTGGATTCCCAGCAATTCGTGCACCATCGCCTGATAAGTCCATTGTGTGAGTAGCGGGGTGATGGGGTCATCTCGTCGATCCAAGATCAGCAAGATCGGTGGCGTATCCGTCTTGCGAAAGTTGAACAGCTGCTCTTCCTGCGTCAATTGGTAGCGGACCTCCGTGGCCAACTTCTTGGCTAACAAGCTGTTTTTCTCGTAACGAATCAATGGGTTCTTCTTCAGGGACAACAACAATGCGATCGCGCCTTCAGTGGCCCTCTGTAGGGCGTCTGGGTTCCACAAGTCCGGCGACTGGCTCCACAGGCGCTGCTGGGGGTACCCTAGGTTTAGGGAACACAAATCGGGGTTGATTACGAGGAAATCGGCGAAATGCTCCTGAACAAGACGAACGACTTCATGGGAATCGGCTTCGGCAAGTCTTTCAAGCGATGATTTGCGAATAATATTGCTCAGGTAAATATAGTATTCGCCGTACTTGGGTTCTCGGAGTTCGTCGATCAAGAACTGGATCGAGGTAGAAGATGGCCGTACAAAACAGAGGCATCGCAGATGCCGCATTCGTTCCCGGGAGGCATTATCGAGTCGATCGATCAGGTAGACTTCATGGTTCAAGAGCGCCGACTGGGTGATGGCGGTTGAGACAATGGGCACCTATGCGAGACCCATTAGCGCCCACGGCTTCTATCCAACATGATACGCAAGTCCCACTGTCTCACTGTCAAGGAGCAAGATTTTCATCTTAGCTGAGGATGAAGAGCCCGGGGTTGGTGAATCGCCTGCGGTAACCATCTTGGAGATGTAACCCGAGACCGCGGCGACGACGTCCATATTGGGCGACCGAAGAAGGGGTGATAAGAGTAGGCAAGTTAAGTCTCAAGATTCCAAATAGAAGGACGACATCAAGGACAAAGCGGAGATGCGTGCGCGACAGCAGCAAAGACCGACAGACTGGGGGATGTTGACAGGGTGGACACTGACACTGGAGGAGAGAAGGGTGAAAGGTGACGGAGAACGGAGAACGGAGAAGATGCCAAGCAGCGGAAAGTCAGGCGATGACGATACATGTGATGGAAGTCCAGCCCGCCTTTTTTTTCCCCGTTCGGTTTATTTGCATCTCAACACTTTTTTTCTTCTTCCTCCCCTTTTCCACAAGTGTTGTTCACTGTATCGGTGCCAATGTCGTCTCCACTAATTTGATTAGTATCTTTACTATTTCTTCTGTTCATTGAACCTCTCTCTCTCCCCCTTCTGTTCTCCTCCCCCAACTACTTCTGCGACATCATGTTGCCCTTTGTAGACCTTCGTATGTCGCCCTCGGCCACTTTTCTTCCCTCCGTGCAGCTCAAGAGACCGTACTGACCACGTTGGCGCCAGTATTTGGCTACCCTGCTAGGGTCACAGGAGCTTCCATTGATGAGCGTATGTTACTTGCCGTTCCATATCTCTTCTTCGTTCAGTTTCGCGCCCCAGTGCTGACATCGTTGTTTTTGCTTATCGGAAACAGTCAAGCTCATTGCGTCATTTCTCCTCTCATATCCTCTGGCGGGACTCTTGAAGCGCATCCCGGATGCCCAACCTTGGAAGAAGAATGCTTTCATTATCGCCGTCTCGCTGTTCTATGTCGTTGGCTTGTTTGATTTGTGGGATGGTCTCCGCACGCTGGCCTATAGCTCTGCTGGTATCTACCTGATCGCCTACTACATTGATGGATCATTGATGCCATGGATTGGCTTTGTTTTCCTGATGGGTCACATGTCCATCAACCACATCTATCGACAGATCGTCGACGATGCTCAGGTGGTGGATATCACCGGCGCCCAGATGGTCCTTGTCATGAAGCTTTCCGCGTTCTGCTGGAACGTGCACGATGGCCGATTACCTCAAAGCCAGCTTTCGGGCGCGCAAAAGTACGCCGCCATTACCCAGTTTCCTAGTATCCTGGATTATCTGGGCTACGTGCTCTTCTTTCCATCTCTCTTCGCCGGTCCCGCCTTTGATTATGTTGACTATCGTCGCTGGATTGACACCACTCTGTTCGACGTACCTCCTGGAACCGATCCGTCCAAGGTGCCCCCGACCCGGAGGAAGCGTAAAATCCCTAGAAGCGGCACCCCCGCCACGAAGAAAGCTATCGTTGGATTGGTTTGGATTCTACTCTTCTTGCAATTGGGCTCCTTGTACAACCAAGACACTCTACTTGGAGGGAACTTCATGAACCACTCTTTCCTCAGACGGATCTTCATAATGCACATGGTCGGCTTTGCCGCCCGATGCAAGTACTACGGTGTCTGGTCGCTGACAGAGGGTGCATGTATTCTCTCAGGAATGGGCTACAACGGCTTTGACCCCAAGTCGGGCGTCGTCTTCTGGAATCGGCTTGAAAACGTGGATCCATGGAGCCTCGAGACTGCTCAGAATTCCCACGGCTATCTGGGCAGCTGGAACAAGAACACCAATCACTGGCTGCGGAATTATGTCTACCTGCGTGTCACTCCCAAGGGCAAGAAGC
Source organism: Aspergillus homomorphus CBS 101889 (assembly GCF_003184865.1). Lineage (NCBI taxonomy): Eukaryota > Fungi > Ascomycota > Eurotiomycetes > Eurotiales > Aspergillaceae > Aspergillus > Aspergillus homomorphus. Next base: position 120,750 of record NW_020291945.1, on the reverse strand, counting down.
CTGGTTTCCGCGCCAGCATGGCCACTTTCACGACCAGCGCGTTCTGGCACGGCTTCTACCCCGGTTACTACCTGACCTTTATTTTGGGCTCGATCATCCAGACCGTCGCTAAGAGTAAGAGTCGGCGTCCCACTTTCTATTCGAGCGCGATACTAATCCCGCCTCAGGCTTCCGCCGTCACGTCCGGCCCTTCTTCCTTACTCCCGATGGCAGCAAACCCGGGCCTTACAAGCGCTACTATGACGTCATAAGCTGGCTCATCACGCAAATCACCATGTCCTTCACCGTAATGCCGTTCATCTTCCTCTCCTTCGGCACCTCCGTCGCCGTCTGGCGCAGTGTCTATTTCTACGGCATTGTCAGCAATCTGCTTTCTATCGCTTTCTTCGCCAGTCCTGCTAAAGCCATCCTTGTCAAGAAGCTCAGGGTCCGCGGCGCTAGCCGCCCGCCACACGGCCCCCGCACGGCGAGCAGCGAGTCGCTGCAACAACCGCCAACCCTCGGTCTCCCTAATGATGCCATGCAGGAATTCGACGACGCAGTCCAGGAAATCAAGGCCGAAATTGAATCTCGTCGCAGACGCGGGAGTGTCGTCACCATGCCGACGGGCGAGGAGCTGAAGATTGCCGTCGAGAATAAGATGGGGCGCAAGCTCCCATAATTGTCGGCTTTGTGCACTCTGAAAAGGGAGTCGGTATTGGATGGATGGCTCACGCCGATTTTGGAGGTTCATCTCACATGATCCTTTCTTCCCCTTCGCTCCCTATGTATCTCCGTGTCACTTACACTGACCTACAAGTTGCGTATGATAAGAAGGGTTTCCTAGGGGTCGGTCATCTAGGACCTCGTGACTTAGGCGCTGGGAAGTTGACCGTCTCAGCTGATCCTGTGTTGTGTGCGTGATAGACGAGGACTATCACTTTTACTTAGACTTGCACTCTGCAACTATTAGATTTGGTGCTTGGCTTTAGGCGCTCTCGGTTGCCGGGTGTCTTTCGGGTTCATGTTTCTGTATCAGTATCGAGGCGCAGCATCTCGATTTGTATTGAGTCATTTAATCAAGCGGGCTGACTTGTACTATAGTCCCTTTGTGCTCTAGCTAACATGATCTATGGGCACAGCGTCCCCTATAAAACTTTTATTTTGTCGGAAGTTAGTTCATTATCACACTTAAAAGCCTATCAACCAAACTTAGGCCATATGCACGATTGTCTGGTCTCTCCGTCAGTCGTGTATTTATTGATCTATGTGATAATGTCTGTATATAGTCCGTGAATCTCGAGCCGAATCCACAGGGAAAATATCACCCTTGGGTGTCGAACAGGGAAACGGAAACAAAGAAGTGGACAAATGAAAGAAGGAAAAGGGACATATATCCATCATGTGTCGTAAATCCCCAAAATGTCCAATCGCCATGCATGCACTTCGCAGGTAGTAAAATTAAACCCGGGAATTCGCCCAGATAGACGTTTTCCAAATGGTGCAGACTTGACAGAGGACAGAGGACAAACACCCAATTGTTGAAAATACGAAACCAAATCCCCATGATAAAAAGAAAAACATTATAAACATCACGTCGTGCCAGTCGTGTCGAGAGTGATATGTAAATATGATATACCTTGCAGCCGTGGTGAAGAGGAAGCCAAATGCGAGTATGAATGCAAGCGCATCGAACAAACAGGCGGTGCTCAGGCGAAATCAAGGGGTATGAATGGGTATAAACAAGTAAAAAGATTCGACTCCAAGCACTGTGATGCGAAAGTCAATTCAAGCATATACAATGCAATGGAATGCAGACGCAGGCAGGCATGGCCTGCGTAAGGGACGCCAGGGCAGTGCGTTTGCCTTGGCGGCCAAAGTAAGCAGAGGCTGCAAGCACGATGGTCTTACAAGCGATATAACACTAACAGGGAGGCTTGGGGTCCCTAATGGCCCTAGAAACCCACTGTTGTACCGACAACTGCTAGAGTGATCTGCCGGAATGTTAGTCTGAGTTGATACACCCGCAAATTAACAAGCACTTACCACTATGGTGATAATCACCAATCCCAGAGGGTTCATCCACCGGTTGAGCTTCCTCCACCAGCGAGCGTTTTCGTAGCGTCTCCTCTGAAGGTCGAACAGTCGCATACGTAGACTTGTTTCGAGTTGGGACTCGACGTCCTCCTGCATAACCATTTCCGGTTGTTTTGGCAAGGGCAAGAAAGAAGCGATCAGCCAGGCTAGCGAGCGCAGAGTAAGCCAATGCTCGGGTCACATTATTTAGGATCCGGATGAATGCATACCTAGAGGGAAAATGAAACCAATACAAAATGACCAAACTTGTATGTTCCTCCGACCAAATAGAGGTTCCATTCTTGAATCTAGAGAAGGGGCTCCCCTAATGCCCTTCCGAGGACCAACCGCACGTCGATCAGGCAACAGGTGCGGCGACCAGCTGCTACGCAGCCGATTACGGGAGGTGTCTCTTCTCTCGAGTTTCGGGTCTTTCACCCAGTGGCTTCGAGGATCGCGTGGATCACTCGGTGGGGCTTCCCACCGTACGCTTCGGAGGTCACTGGTCATTGTCCGGGTATGGCTGTGAGCCGTCGGCATGCGGTAGAGAGCACCATTTGTACTTGCCGTTGCTGGCCGTACGGACGGGGGGCGACTGCCCTCCACCGTCGGTAAGCCCGAGTTTGCGGGCTGCGCTTCGGCGCGCCCATAATACATTTTAGCCCAGTTAGGCAAGATATTATGGATGCTTGAACTTGTTCCCGGTCGTTTAGTGCTTCGCATGCTGCTTCGTCGGGATCCCGACGAAAGACTGCTGGGAACCGCTGGGTTCGACGGGCGCGCCGGTAAGCTTGACAGATTGTCCTGCTGCTCATCGCCGTCCGTATCGTCTACTTCATTCACTAGCCATACCGATGAAGATGTTGGCTTCGGGCGAATCAGCGCTGGGGAAGGCCGTCTGGGCTCCGCCAGAGAGTTGTTGCTCGACCCTTCAGCATAGTTCGAGTCACACTCTGCTGACCATCGGGAGGTGACCGTCGATAAGTGAGATTTGAAGCGATCCGAAGAGAAATCTGTGGTGGGTTCCTGGGCGGTGGGCTCTGTGGTATCCTCAGTGTTCGAAACGTCGACCCTTGAACTTGACGATGAAGGCGCACGGATTGTCGGGTATTGAAGGAACACTCCACTGTCGACGATCGCCTGGATATCAGAATTCGGACCACTACGTGATGAAGACGTGAGAGAGCGTGAATGACTCCGCCCGCGCGGAAGCGTTGAGTTCGACTGAACCTGGTGCACCTGGTTGGAGGGATTGGACCGGAATGACTGTGAGCGTGAACGCGAGAGCGAGCTCGATTGTTCAGAGGATGAACCATGTGTCCATTGGGCCGCTCCGATGTACCTTATGACTGTTCCTAACGAATTCAACGATGACAGTGAATTAGACCGAGTGACCGAGCCAGGATTCGAAGAGGCGCCGAGTCGTACAAAATTCAAACTCGAGTTGTCGAGGGCCACGAAATTCGGACTGGAGGGAGGCCCGATGGGAACCACGTTCGGGCTAGAATTGCTTGATCCAAGAGTTTCCGGACCCGACGGGTGACGAGATGAGGTTCGAGACATCACAGGCTTGATTGTTGAGGGCGCCTGGGGTAATGTATTCGGTTCCTCGTCTGAGTAGGCGGCAACAGAGGCTGCATCGGACTTGGGGTCGGTAGGTTTGTCTTCCGGAGGCAGGAGATCGGGGAACGACGACTTGCTGGACAAAGGATCGTCCTCCCATACCTGCGATGGTGTATTTGCGACATCGAACGTCGACGATAAGTCCCAAGGATCACTGGCGGACCGTTGAAAAAAACTGCTGTCGGCGATTTGGCTTAGCTCTGTCGATGTATTCCCAGCATAATGGTCCGGTGCTTCGTCGACGTGAAATCGGGAGTCTGGGATGAATTCCTGTCCTTTTCCAGGCCGTGGTAGGAGGATCTGCTCGGGTTTTGTCGGGTAGGGAGTGGCTGAATACACATCATGTTCTTCCTGGCCGGCGTAGTTGTCACTGGTGGCTCGGAGAGATGAAGGTGGGGAGCTCTCGTTCGTCTGGGACGGGTTGCGCTCATGGAGAGCTCTCCGTTTGGGGAGACTCGTTGAGGGTCCAGTCGAGCGCATGTTGTACAGATTAGTTCATTATCACGATACACCAGTTATTAAGATTAGGTCGTCGAAGACCGCGGGCGATGACCCGGTAAGGCTGGTGGTATAATCGACCAAAAGATCACAGGAACACAAGAAACGCAAATCGAAGAACAGAAAAGAGAAAACGCCCACGCCCGACTGGGGACTGAGGACGGCGAAGAATGGAGATTAAAGATGATCGAAGATCATCAATGGACGGCTTGATTCGGGGCACCAAGCGACCACACAAACGGACCGCTCGATGGAGCGATTGACAACCCGCAGTTGCCGGTGATGGCCCCGTTGATGTTTGTTGTGGTCTATAGAATTTTATGATGCAATGAAGAATGTCTCGACACAAACGACAACGTGATGGTTTAAGGGAGCGAACTAAGCTGTCCACCGGGGCACTACAGCGAAGGGAGAGTGGATCCGACCGAAAAAAATGCCCGGAGTTGGATTGGCGCGTCAAGACCCCCGATGGAGCCAGCTTGATGAGGGGCGGGACGCGATAAAAACGAGAGAATAATAGTAAAAGAGTGTCTAACCCGAGACCAGGAAAGTTACCAAAAACGATTCGAAAAGAGCGACGAAAGGAAGGAGGACTGGGAAGAAAGGGACCACGGTCTGAAACGGCCAGGCCGGACTAAGCCGTAATATTTAAACGCCCCGGGATCCGGGTACCCAGCGGCGGTGAACCATGGGCTGAATCAATAGATGAAGAGATGAGGAGAGTCAAAGCTAAAGAGACTGTCGTCGTCCCCCTCTTTGGCTTCCGGGGCAGGGATGTTCGATCCAGGGGTCATGCAAGCTGCACGCTCTGGTGTGCCATTTGAAACCGCACGATTGGTGTTTTGAAAGGGATAGTCTAGTCCTGCATGCAGCCTGCAGCACAGCAGCAGCCTGCAACTCGTCGCTTGTCCGACTTCCTTTTGGGCAGATGCCCACCAGCTCCGCCCACGGCCGCCTCGAAACTTGCGAGGGACGGTCAACTAGCGGGATGGCGCGGGATGGCCGCCAGAGAGAGAGGGTCTGGCCCGATGTAAGACGGTTTTTCTCGATAGCCTAGTCTACCGGCTCCAGAAGTTCTTCGTTATTCGGATCCAAGAACAAATTGGTCGCAGATCGACAGATAGCTCTGGCACATGCCCATAAAAATAATCACTGAGCTGTCGTCACCGAATACGAATTTGTGCTTTGCTGGAAACGAGATTGAAACCTGCCCGAGGTCATTTCGCTCCGCGATGGTCTAAGAATATCCATCCATCCGTCTTCGACCCCCGAAGCCAAGTTGAATGAACTCAGACCAGGAGTTTGAAGACTGGAGAGTGGAGCAGTACCATTTCGAGTCAACTGCGGGCACGAAAGACGCAAGCCAGTCGGTTGGCCACAAATCACTGAAAATGCAAGGTCCCTCTCAGTCGTACATGTGAAGTGCATATTCTGCACGCCGAAGTACAGGGGACCCATACATTACCTATCTGTACAGAGTACGCTGTACGACTTTGGCCACGTATGGGGGAAGGGCTTAGCCTCTTATCGATCTCCACGAGGACATCGATTGTGACTGTGACGAGTCGAAATCGCGGAGTGTGTAAGCGTGCTAGTGTGGAGGACATCGAGGGGCCCAAGTACTCGTACAATTGCGATAGTCTAGCTCCACCACAGGAAATAGCAAGTTGTCATGAGAAAAGAAAAATAAAAAGGAGGCCAACGATTCCAGAAGGTTTCATTGGCAGTGGGGAGGGAAATCTAAGTCTTTTTTGTCCCTGGCTAGCCCAATAATAATCATCAGGGGCAATTGGCAGGAAACGTACAGGGCCGTCGGAGACTCGGAGCCAAGGATTTTTGCTGACTTTCTCCCAGGCTCCCTAAACTTGCCAGCGCATCTCAAGTGGAGTCAGTCAATTGGATTAGTGAGGAAAAAGTACCAGAGTTGCTTCTTATTGTCGCTTTGCCCGAGGATGAAAGTGGGGTTGTTCATAGAGATGGCGTTGACGACCAAATTGCACCCAAAACCCTGATTCCATGGATACCGGATCGTGGATCCAGTTTCGTAGAGATCGATCGGAAGTTGATGGATCTAACATTGAGTGGGAAGTTCGTGGATGAAGGGAGAAGGAGATGAAGGGGGAAAAGCGATCGAAAGCTGGAACCGGAAACTACTCCGTAGTCGGTACGGAACCCGCGGGTCGCATTGCGGGATGATCCTCAGGCACCCACTTCCACATTCCGAGGTCCCAGTGATCAATGATCAAACAGGGGGGCATTCAAGATCTCGAAATCTTTTTCCGGCTAGGTCAATCTTGATGCTGGTAAGTATGATCATCATTCAAGCCTTTTTGTTCAAACTGAAACCCCCTCGTTGACCTCGCATGTCTTCTTTGCAGATTCATACCATCAATAGGTGGGACTATCAAAAACATGACGCTTTACTCCGTACTATATATAACCCTTTTTCTCTCCTGTTTTTGGAATCTCGTCTTGAGGGGGTACAAACATGTTCTAGAGTACCTCGAGTCCTTCTTTAGAATTCTGGTGCCCCTTCGATCCATGGTTCCGGAATCAAGTCTACCCCAGGCCAGGCAGGTGCTTTAGGGAGCTGAAGCAATGCTGGATTTGAGGCTCTCCTCTTCCTATCGCGATCCGGTTCTACGGTATATCAGCCAGATGGCCTTGCTAGATACTATTCTTAGAGGTGGTCCTACGTATGTCTTTTTGGTAGCAAGTTCCTCTGCCCAATATAGTGAAGAGCCATGTACATCTTATCACAATATACCTTGTACCAGTGGCTTGAGCCAGACAAATTACTACACCAACGATGCAACCCTGTAGGCTAGCTGTCAGTTGGAGATCAGTCAGCTCCGATCAGAAGGATGGTGGTCCTTCTATCGTTCTGGTATATTCAGTTGTCTTTATACCTTTAATCGGAAAGGCACTGCATGTGCAAGTATAAACATTTCCGGCGTGGTAATGAGCGACAGTTGGGGGTACTTTCTTGGATAGTCCAATGCTTCTGTAAGAAGCCCCCTCAATAACCCTGAAAGGTGAAAGCCCAATCCAATTGATTCGAGAAGATGTTATACTGTACGAGGTAAACACGTAACATATACATACAGTATAAGTAATTGCGCCTCCTCTTTCACAAACACGGTGTTATGACGAAATGGCATGATGAGGCTATGCAGGGGACATGGGTACAGGGCCACTTTTGCCAAAATCTTCTCTGAGCCTGACTGCTCAAATCTTTATATAAGTAATCATAAGGCAATTAAACATATATACAGAGGCATAATCTAAAGATCTACCAAGAAGTAATAATGTAGTGACCGCCAACTGTGTGGCTGCCGTTTGAACTGCGGCAAAAGTGGCTGCCGTGCTGAGGTCGCTAGACCGCATTAGGTTAAACCAAACCCGACAGCGGCGATGACGATGGATGCAGTGAAAAGAGTCCCCCATATCGGTCGGTTGCCGCCAGCCTACGACAGGTGACATAGAGTCTGCAATGACACAATGAGGTTGAGACGAACATAATGCAAGCTCTAGTACGTCTCCGATCATGTCCAACCCGGTCTGTCCTGCGACAGAGACCGTGGAAATGCGCCGGACCTCACCCGACCGCGGTCTCTTCCAGCTTCCCTCGATATGCGACAATCACGCCCACGGCGGCATCAATCACCAGAAAACTCGATTTGTTAGCGCTTGATAAGAAATGGCAGGCAAGGTGGCAAGCAGATGCCATCAAGGCCTCGGTGGAACACAGTGCAGCAGATGGCAAGGGGATGGAGGGAAAGCCCAAATCCTACATTCTCTCCATGTTCCCATATCCGTCGGGGACCTTGCACATGGGCCATTTGCGCGTGTATACTATCTCGGATGTGCTGGCGAGATTTTATCGCATGCGAGGGCACGAAGTCCTTCATCCCATGGGGTGGGATGCATTCGGACTGCCCGCAGAGAACGCCGCCATTGAACGGGGGATCGACCCCGCGGAATGGACCAACAGCAACATGTCCAAGATGAAGGAGCAACTACGGAGTATATCGACCTCTTTCAGCTGGGACTGTGTAAGTGCACGCTGGATCGACCTACCTCTTTTTGATGTTTCCGCAGTGTCCACTCTGCGAACAATACTAAAACGTATCGAGATTTTTAGGAATTCGCAACGTGCTCACCCGAGTTCTACGAACACACGCAACGCATATTCTTGATGCTCTACGAGAAGGGCCTCGCATATCAGGACGAAGCCGTCGTAAACTATGACCCCGTGGATAAGACGGTACTAGCGAATGAACAGGTGGGTTGTTGCGATACGAGGATTTTACGGGGCTATTGGACTGATCGCGGGACCAGGTTGATGCCAACGGCTGCTCGTGGCGCTCTGGGGCAAAAGTCGAGAAATTGAAGCTGAAGCAGTGGTTCTTCCGCATCACTGCTTTTAAGGAAATGTTACTCAAGGACCTGGACTCCTTGTCGGGCGAATGGCCAGAGCGTGTGCTTTCTATGCAGCGGAATTGGCTTGGCAAATCGCAGGGCGCAAGCATAAAGTTCCCTGTAGCCATTGATGGCAAGCAAGACGCAGGCGCAGAGATAGGCGTTTTCACCACCCGGCCGGATACTCTCTACGGAGTCGAATACCTCGCTTTGTCTTTAAATCACCCCCTCGTCTTGGAAGCCGCGAAGAAGGACTCTGAGCTGCAGAAGTTCCTCGATACTGCTGCATTGCTCCCAGTTGATTCGAAAGCTGGTTACAAACTGTCTAACGTGACTGTGTCTCATCCTTTACGTGTGATAGATAAGGAGACTCCTCATGTTGCTCGCCCGCTACCTGTCTTTACCGCGCCCTATGTTCTCAGTGACTATGGTGAAGGCGCAGTAATGGGTGTCCCTGGTCATGATTCTCGAGATCTTGCGTTTTTCAAGGAGAATGTGAATCCGGCAACTATACCTATCGTGATTGAGCCCCGCGCAGGCGAGACAGACACACCAAGCGCCGGGGTAGTTTCCTCAAATGACGCAAAGGCATTCACGCATGAGGGCTATCTCAACTCTTTATGCTGGAAATACCAGGGTCTCCATTCCAGTGAGGCCAGGAAACAGATAGTCAACGATCTCAAGCAGGTTGGGCGCGGGGACTTCGTGGAACAGTGGAGACTGAGAGACTGGCTGATTAGCCGCCAGCGTTACTGGGGCACTCCGATTCCCATAATTCACTGCGGAGATTGCGGTCCTGTACCCGTCCCAGCTGACCAGCTTCCCGTCAAACTGCCCAAGATCGAAGGCGATTGGCTGAAGGGTAAGAAGGGAAACCCCTTGGAATCATCGCACGACTGGGTGAACACGCAATGCCCAAGCTGCGGCGGTTCAGCCAAGCGAGACACGGATACCATGGACACCTTCGTGGACTCTTCGTGGTACTATCTCCGATTCTTGGATCCAGCTAATAAACAATCGCCCTTTTCGCCGTCTGTGGCGCGGCCGGTCGATGTGTACATTGGTGGTGTTGAACACGCTATCTTGCACCTTCTCTACGCCCGGTTCATTTACAAGTTTCTTTCACAGTCCGAGTTGTTTCCCGAGTTAGCTCGGGCCGGAAATGTGTCGGCTCCATTCGAACCATTCAAGTCCCTCCTCTCACAGGGTATGGTGCATGGCAAGACATTCTCAGACCCATCTACGGGCAAATTCCTTCTCCCTTCGGAGCTGGACCTGTCTAATCCCGACAAGCCACTGATCAAGGAAACGCAAGTTCCGCCGGCAGTGTCTTTCGAAAAGATGTCGAAGAGCAAACACAACGGTGTGGACCCGACCGGGTGTGCTCTGAGATATGGCGCCGACACTATTCGCGCCCATGTCCTCTTTTCCGCACCCGTCAGCGAGGTGCTCGAATGGGACGAGACGAAGATTGTTGGAATGGAACGCTGGTTTAGCCGACTTTGGAAGCTCGTGACCGACACCCAGCAGACTTTGTCTTCCTCCTCGGTTGCATTGGAAGGCTCGGACTTGCAGACGTCTTCCGGCCATGCCCTTTCGCTTCCCGGGGCCCTACAAAGCTTGACTGACAGTGACGCCAGCGCTGTCCTGTCAACGCATCGAACCATCTACTCCGTCACCAACTGCATTGAGAACAATCGTTATGGCTTGAACACCGTTGTATCTGACCTGACCAAGCTGACCAATACGCTCTTATCATCCACACCCACCTCACCAGAGGTTCTCTACCTGACTGTCTCGTCTCTGCTTCGTCTTCTATCACCCATTGCTCCGGCCCTGGCCTCTGAATGCTGGGAAATCCTCAATGGCTCGGTGGTGACGAAGAACGCCACTGGCGCCGCTTCGGAAACCGCAGCTATCCCGAGTATTTTTGAATGCAACTGGCCCACACCCCTATTGACTGCTGCCGAGGCCGACATACTTTCCGCACGAGGGGGGCAGGCCGTTGCTGTTCAAGTCAACGGGAAATTGCGATTTAGCGTGACGATCCCACAGCGACTTTCGCCGACGACCAGCGAGGCCAACGCGAACAGCACCGATGAACAGGATTGGATTATCAGTCGTATTCTCGAAACCGCCGAAGGGCGAACATGGCTGCGGGAGAAAAACGACTGGGACAAGCGTCGACGAGTGATTGTTGTCAAAGGCGGCAAGTTGGTCAATGTTGTATTTTAGAAGAGACATCACAGCGGTGGCAGCTTCGAGTCATGGCCCATGTCTGACGCGGAGCATGCGTTGCTTGTTTTATAGAATAAACTATAAATGTACTATAAATAGAAGGACATCGTGATGAGACGAAATGAATACACAACTCCCAACTTCACGAAGCGGAAGTCGTTGGTCGCAGCCATCGGGGCGAGGGATGTAATAGAAAGTCCTGAGTTGGGCTTTGCAACATGATCTGTATTCCCGGTTGACTCACTTGCTTGAGTTATTGCGCTCCTTTCAAGCGGTCCGTGATTCCGAAGGCGCGTTTCGGCGCTTGGAGTCAACGGACAAACGGACGCATCGTGTGATTGCGGCAGGACCGGCAGGGCAGTAAGTGGGCAATGAGGAGGAGGTGGAGAAAGGTTCAAGGTTGATGGAGTCCTCTTCCCCTCATGCTGCCGCCGCCGCGGCGACCGCGCGAGCGTTGTGACGTTGAACCTTCAGCAAATGGAGACTATGATGTGTTCCTGTCCAAAATCTCGTCGCCACATTTTCCCACCTCTCTGGAAATGCAGTCACGGAGAAAAGACGGTGGTAACTCGGATCCCAATGAGGTAGATCTCGAATTCGGTAGAAAAATGGTTCGGTCGGGGAAGCTGAAGCTCAACTGAGTCTTTGGGTCAGTCGGTAGATACCTGCCCACTTGCCTTTCGGAATTTGGAAATTGAGGTCGAAGGTTGAGACACGCGAGGGGATGATCAACCGGCCTCCGGTACTGTACATACATACTCGAGATTGGAGATGTATGCTGTTTTGCGTTGAGCTAAATCAGAGCGACTCTTCGTACATAGCATTTCACATGGGCTTCGTGTCTGCTATGAGAGAACTCCATTTGGGGCGCGATGCGGGACATGCTTGGTGAGGGGTGACTAACCCCTCATTTCATTCATGGCCAGCGCATGTGGAGATAAAACGGGGCTTCCATCTTCGTTGATGTCTTCCCCTCATGAGGGGAAGGGTAGAGCTACCCGAATCGGGAGGAATGCGGGACAGCCTCCTGGAGCTTCGGAGATTCCAATCGGTTTCGACTCGGACAGTAATTCTGTCCGTTGGCTATCTGGAATGAGCCAAAAGATCCATGTATAGCCCAGCCCATCTGCAGTAGCGCCGTAGTTAGACTGTGCGGGGCCAATCCTGAGCAGATCGTCTGTCAGGTACTTGAGGCTATCTCCCGTGCGATTGATTTCCGACATACCTCCGAGTCACTAAGCAGGGTTCGGCCCTTGCTCGGATTTCCCCTCATCGGCTTACATATGGGGTACTGTACTGTACATCACCACGCTTTGCATTCTAGAACCCCGCATGAGCTCTAGCCTCTCGGAAGGAAGTGACATAAGGTAGTGTCGTAGTGACTGTAGCTGCCAACGCGCGCGTGTCGGTTGCTTGTTATTTGCTGGCCATGGGATATCAGTCGAAGGTGCCTGTAGTGATCACTCATGATTGCCAATTTCAGGTGGTCGGTAACCGACAGACTTTTCTCTATCCACTCCACAGCAATGATCAACTCGGTTTTATCAATAATACCGCCTTTAACCCGAAGACTGAACCGAGTTCTACTAAGTACACTGTAAGCTGGAGTACGGGAGGAAGTCCCGCGTGCGGAGAAAGCTTGACGAGCCAGACTCCAGGCTGGGATGAAACATGGCTGATCTGCCATGGCCTAGTCCCACCAGCAACTCACAGGCAGCACCACCAACCACCCCCTCTCGTCCGAATTCACCCCCTCTTGCTGTTCCCAAATGGGAGATGGAGGGCGTACGGGCATCTCATTCAGACTGCATCGAACTACGAGAGGGGGCCAACGATCAGTGAGCCTGGTTGAATGGCCCTAAAAATTGTCCACGGTAGTACTGTAGTACCTGCACAATACGGACTACTATCCAAGCACCCCAGCGAAGCCTATATATTTGGCTAATTTCCCCGCCCTTTCTGTCTTCCATCAACATCATCTTTCTCATCTCATCCTATCATCATTCTTTGGTCATCTCTTTCCCCCTGTTACCAAGGTTAATTCATCTATAACCGCTTTCGGTAAGCATTTCTCCCTTCAAGGTTTCCCCCTCAGCGTCCCCGATAGATAGACAACTTTTGCCTGTAGCCTGCAGCCTACAGCAGTTCTCTGGAAACTTGGCCAGTCCATTGTTGCAGCTCGATCTCCACTTCTGTCATTCTCCCCGCTCTTCCCTGCTGCATCGCATGAAGCTTGCAAGGTTTCGTTCTGTTGTGCTGGTGGCTGCGGGCGATATTCTTTCTTTGGCATCTCCAATTTCATTGCTATTTAAATGAGAGGCTGACCCGCCGGTTCTCAGGTCTACAACATCTTCCCAAATCATCTTCCCTCTCAATCACACTCTAATCAGTTAATCCCTGACTTTAGTCTTTCAAAATGGTATTTATGCGCTCTTTCTCCCGTCAGCTCCGACGGCCTGCCACTTCGCTCCTTTCGACCAAAGGACCTCTCACATCGACTGCCAGCAGTCCTTTTTGGACTTCACCTCTGGTCAATTCCATTGCTGGTGCACGTACGCTAACCGCATCTGCGAAACTACAGGGCAAGGTTCTTATGGTTCTCTATGACGTAAGTCTTGGGCCCAGACCCTCACACCCCAAACCGGTCATGACAAGGCCATAATTAACAAACAATCCATGGATAGGGTGGTGAGCATGCCAAGCAGCAGCCCGGTCTTCTGGGTACTACCGAGAACGAGCTTGGTTTGAGGAAGTGGCTGGAGGACCAGGGCCACACCTTGGTCACCACCTCCGACAAGGAGGGCGAGAACTCCACTTTCGATAAGGAGCTCGTTGATGCCGAAATCATCATCACCACTCCGTATGTGGCCTTCGGCTCCATTGTACCTGTTGGATCGTCAGTAGCTAACCCAAATGGTTCAGCTTCCACCCCGGTTACCTTACTGCCGAGCGTTTGGCCAAAGCCAAGAACCTCAAGATCGCCGTCACTGCCGGTGTCGGCTCCGACCACGTCGACCTGAACGCCGCCAACAAGACTAATGGCGGTATCACTGTTGCCGAAGTCACTGGCTGCAACGTCGTTTCCGTCGCTGAGCACGTTGTCATGACTATCCTGACCCTGGTCCGCAACTTCGTCCCCGCCCACGAACAGATCCGCAACGGTGAATGGGACGTTGCTGCTGTTGCCAAGAACGAGTACGATCTCGAGAACAAGGTTGTCGGAACCGTCGCTGTCGGCCGTATCGGCGAGCGTGTCCTGCGCCGTCTTAAGCCCTTCGACTGCAAGGAGCTGCTCTACTACGACTACCAACCCCTCGCCCCCGAGGTCGAGAAGGAGATTGGCTGCCGCCGCGTGGATGACCTCGAGGAAATGCTTGCCCAGTGTGACGTTGTCACTATCAACTGCCCTCTGCACGAGAAGACCCGCGGTCTGTTCAACAAGGACCTCATTTCCAAGATGAAGAAGGGTAAGCTACATGTTCGTTGATCAATGTAGCTCGACAGACATTAACATCCTTCTAGGCTCTTGGCTCATCAACACCGCTCGCGGTGCCATCGTTGTTAAGGAGGACGTCGCCGAGGCCGTCAAGTCTGGTCACTTGAGGGGCTACGGAGGTGATGTCTGGTTCCCTCAGCCCGCCCCCAAGGACCACCCTCTGCGCTACGTCCAGGGCCCCTGGGGCGGCGGCAACGCCATGGTTCCCCACATGTCCGGTACCTCCATCGACGCCCAGATCCGTTACGCCAACGGCACCAAGGCCATCCTCGAGAGCTACTTCTCTGGTCGCCACGACTACAGAAACGAGGACCTCATCGTCCACAAGGGAGACTATGTCACTCGCGCCTACGGTCAGCGCAACAAGGCTTAAAAAGCTGGAGGACATTAGTATGAGATATATGACTCGAATAGCTCGGCACTTGTTCCTGGTCTGAACGCGCCGTTCTTATCTTGACGATTTAGCTAGTTATGATACCTTGAAAATACAAATTTTCTTTTTTAGTTCAAGGTCTTCGTGCACGTCATCGGCCGGCCTCCGAGCCTGCCCCACAACCGTAAGCTTGGAAAGTTGGAATGCTTACCTAGCCGTGACAGCGGCCTAGACTATCACGGCTTTGCTCTGGCCCAAATTTCTTCCCGAGCTTCGTTGTACCCGCTCAATCAGGGTCAAAGATAGGCGTTCCATGACTAGGGATCGGGCTTAAACTACCTGTAGTCTAAAATCATTTAATCCATCTTAATGACTACCTACTGCCCACGACCTGTGATTTTCTCTTCGTGGTGAGAAGAAAGGAACCCACCCACCAGTGGCTATTTCAGGAGTACTACTCACCCTATTCTTGGCTTGCGATGGAAGATCTTCCATTCGCCCTTCCGATTATGCGTTAGAAGCACTCGCTGTACCACCTCACCCAAAGTGCTCGGATCCCCTCAAAAATCACTGTAATCTTCCAATCAGCTCAATCGGTCTACACCTATCTAAGACCACCCAGCTAGCTGCGAATCATTAAGTGGAGACTGTAGTTCCACGCACTTGTTCCACTAGTTACTGGTAGGCACTCTCAGTCGCACGTTCGAGCTTGCAACAACATAAAAGGAAGATCTATAGGTATAGAAGACTTAGAATTAATGCACTAGCGGCGGGACTGCGGATGCGACCGATGCTCCTCTTCCTCGTCATCGCTATCATCCATGAACCCGGCCTCGAGCTCCCGACTGAGTCGTCTCCCAGAGTCGGCGACCGAGTTGCGTTGCCGTTCGAGTGCGCCTCTTCGCTCAGCATCCATATCCATTCCAACCATGATCTCGCCCTCTTCATCATATATACTGATATTGTCGTTCTGGTCGTCCAGATGCTGCCGTTGCCACGATGAAGGTAAGCACCGGCGCATGATGGCGTCAGCGATCCGATCTCGAAGGCTTAATGTATGAGCGGAAATCGTGTGGAGTGGTAGATACTGAGCGTAGCGTTGATGATAGCGGCGGAAGAAGGGGATGATCACGAAGGAGAAAAGAAGGTAGAGGGTCAGTGAGATCACCGCCGGGATGATCATCGTCTGCGCATGAGAAAGCGGCTGTTAGACCTGACAAGTCATTTGGGGTAGATGGAAGGTTCTCACCTTTGCGAAACTGGACGTGGAACCCATTTTAATGTCCAAGTCGTGCCGAAGAAACTCAAGGCCTTATGTCGTATCGTATATCTTCCACGAGCAGCAAGCAGCAAGTAGCATCCGCAGGCAGCAGTCGCAAGCATGAACACTGCACGACGCAAGGTTGTGTGATCTGGCCCTGAACTGACAATAAGCTCAAACTGCCATAGCAACCTTGAGATTCACCGTCACCAAATTTCAACCACCCAAGGGATTTCTCTCTGGCCGACAACGCAACACCACACAGTGAACTGCACATTCGTCTTCAGCTTCACCTCCGTTGAGACCACTGATAAACCCCGTGCACGTGATAGCATGGCGGCCCACTGGTACCTCAGAGCTAAGAAGAGCAGGCGGTCAGTATCAATGGTAGGCATCACATCAACTCACGTGCTCTCTGGGGGTCCTTTCTCTCTCTTCCCTACTGCCAGTGTTCTAGAGCCGCCCTCGATATTGCCGCCCCCCTGATGCCCCGTGCTTTCCAGTCCTGACGTGCAAAAAGACTCCAGCCACTAAAGCCCCGATCCCAGGCGCCTTTTCCCCCTTCCAGAGGAGGATAGCCTTATTGGGATCTCATTTCTTGATAGATCGATCGCCCTCCCCTTTCGTTTGCGATCACATATTCTGGGTTACCTCTCGGTGTTCGTTCAGAAGGCGGAATTTCCACCTCCCCTCTTCCTCCCTCCTACAATCTAACCGCCCGCTCCGCTGCGGGTCATAACTATTTGTGTTAGTCAGTTCAGGAGTGCAAAGACCTACACTGGCGCTTTGAATGTGTTCCTGATCGTCCCCTCACCCTCTAATCCGAATATCAGCAATCCGGAAATCGGACGAGTCGCTAGGACGAAACAAACGATTTGCGAACTCTGAAACCCCTACGCTCATGCTGCGCCCTGCATCTCCCCAGCGACGTCCGTCAAGATGCCAACCAGCACGTCTGCGCCTGAAAAATCGAGACAGACCTCCGCTGGCAAGTCGTTCTTTGGGAGGAAATTGCACAAAGAGAAATCGGTAGACGAACGATACGACTCGCATGGCTCGCACGATAGTCTGGCGCCTCCTGGGAGCTCCGCCGGCTCTCGCTCATCCCGCCATTCGAAACGCTCGTCGGTCCAGTCCGTGGACTCTCCCCACGAATTCGATCCCGCTGGCGTGTCCATGACAGCTGGTGTCCTCACTTCGATTCCCTATGAGAGTTTGCCCGCCGATACCAGGTCGCCTGTCCCTGTTGATTACCTCTCGAGGCCCGACTCGTCGTCCCGTAAAGAGCCATCGCCCAACCACCTCGCCAAGGGAAACAGCGACTATCATCAGTACCCGGCCTGGAACCCGGCCAGCGTTCCCAACAACAACGCCTCTTCACACCCAACCGGTCCTCGTCCACCCCCACATGCCTCGAACGTGACCATGGCGGGAAGTACTTCGGGGGATAAGGGTGCTCGGTATCAACAGTGGGGACGGCCGGGAAGTTCTGCCGCCAATACTGGCTTTAGCCACAGCTCCTCCTCTACGCTCGATTCTTCGGCGCAGTCGCGGCTGTCCTTTGACCAGCTTAGTGTCCATTCGTCGATGTCATCTAACACCCGGGGTTCGAGCTATTATGCGTCGGAGAGCTCCTCGCGCACGCTTACGCCTTCACATTCCGCCGATCGCGCTACCTACGCATCAAATGGCAGCTCCGGCCGCCTGTCAAATGCACAGGCAGCATGGCAATCAGCCCAGCCCGCTCAACCACCGAAAATTCCTGTCAACCAGGAGCAATATCTCGCCCGACCGAGGGACGATCGAGTCGTGGATCAGCTGTTTATCGAACTGATGCAGAAGCGAGGATGGCAGAACCTTCCGGAACAGGCTAAAAGGCAGATGCTGGCATATCCGGCTTCGAAAAAGTGGACGTTGGTGCATCAGGATCGGTTGACAGAAATACAAGGGGAACAGAAACGGCGGCAAAACGCTCGGCAGACCCACGGTCATGATGGACCCTCTGGGATTCTGGAGCGCGCTGATGAGGAGGGGAGCCCAGAGTGGTACGTGAAGAAAGTTATGGACGATTCAATCACTTCGAAACAGCTGGCCAGTCTGAGCGTTAGTTTGCGAACACAGCCAATCAGTTGGGTCAAGGCTTTTGTTGAGGCACAGGGTCAGATTGCTCTGACAAATGTGCTTGCTAAGATCAATCGAAGGAAGGCCACCGGTGTGGTCCCAGCTCCGCCGACGGGTGACAAGGATTTGGATCGTGAATATGACATCGTGAAGTGTCTGAAGGCCTTGATGAACAATAAATATGGGGCAGACGATGCTCTCGCACATCAACAGGTTATCGTGGCACTCGTGAGCTCATTGTTGTCTCCCCGATTGAATACCCGGAAGCTGGTGAGCGAGGTCCTGACATTCCTCTGCCATTGGGCCGAAGGCCATGGGCACCAGAAGGTCCTCCAAGCTATGGACCATGTCAAGAATCATCATGGGGAAACTGGTCGCTTTGATGCCTGGATGCGTATCGTTGAGGTGACCATTGATGGCCGAGGAAAAATGGGCAGCCTGGTCGGTGCAAGCGAAGAATATCGCAGCGGTGGTATTGGTATGGAGAACCATCTTATGGAATATGCTGTTTCAACAATGCTGCTCATCAATATGCTGGTGGATGCACCGGAGAACGACCTGCAGCTCCGCTGTCATATCAGGGCTCAATTCATCTCGTGCGGCATAAAGCGCCTCATGACCAAGATGGAAGGGTTTCAGTACGAGGTCATAGATAAGCAGATCGAACGGTTCCGGGAGAATGAAGCTATCGACTACGAAGACCTATTGCAGCGGGAGAGTAGCAGCATGAAGGACAGCATTGAGGGCGAGGTCAAGGATATGAGTGATCCCTTGCAAATCACAGACGCCATTACCGCTAGGATACAGGGCACTCGTGCTCATGATTACTTCCTCTCGGCCATGCAGCACATGCTCCTAATCCGGGAGAATTCCGGCGAAGATGGACTTCGGATGTACCAGCTGGTCGATGCTATGCTTAGCTATGTCGCTATGGACCGTAGACTCCCCGATCTTGATCTCCGACAAGGGTTAACGTTCACCGTGCAGAGTCTCTTGGACCGCCTTCATACGGATTCTGAGGCACGACGGGCTTACGATGAATCCCTGGAAGCTCGCCAGATAGCGGAAGCTGCGCTTGCTGAGCGCGACGAGATGAAAGCCCAGGTAGAGCTTGGCGCGGATGGTCTGGTCAAGAAGTTGCAGAAGCAGATCGATGAGCAGACAGGTATCATTGAGCTGCAACGGAGACGCGAGGAAGTAATGCAGGCGGAGCTTGCGGATGTCCAGAGGCTGCGTGCTCAAGAGTTACAGCGGAACGAGCTGGAAACCCGAGAGCTTTACCTGATGCTTCGAGACGCTCAAGACATAGCTGCCTCGAATGCGAAGAAGAGTAACATGGCGGAAGCGGACCCTTCACAGATGAGAGGCATTCTGGACCGAGAGAAGCTCCTGGAGCGATTGGAGATGCAGCTCGAGCGGACTAAGACACAATTCAAGTTGGAAGGTAAGGTCTGGGGTCAGCATGTCACCTCAGACAGGCTGCGTGAACTTCGAGAGCAGATGGATGGCGAAAGCGATGCAAACAATGACTTCGCTCAAGAATCAGGTCAAGGCCTGGATGTCAACTCCTTCGGATCGGTTCATCGGAAGAGAAGCCATGTACCAGGAATGGAGCAAAGTGACAGTCCTGAGATCCAGACGCCTATCGATGAGCCCGGAGAGGTCATATACGAGAAAGCCCGTCTTGTGGACCTTCATCGACCCAAGCTCAACCCCAAGCAAGCCAACGGTCTCCTGGGAGAAATCGCTTCGAAGGTTCCTAAGATTGATGCGGAAGACGGCGAAGCAAGTGCTCCGGTGGACAGCAAATTTCCTGATTCTGGAACAGAAGATCGCCCTGCTGGCTCGCAACAAGAAGGCCTCAGCGCTGAGACTGCAGCCGAGAAGGTCGAGAACAAAGGCGCGCCTGCTTCTGCTCCTGCTCCGCCTCCGCCTCCGCCTCCGCCCCCGCCCCCGCCACCAGGAGGGCTGGGATTCCCACCGCCACCCCCTCCTCCGCCTCCACCTCCGCCTCCTGGGGCTGTCGGAATACCCCCTCCACCCCCTCCACCCCCTCCGCCGCCACCCGGAAAAGCCGGATTCCCCCCGCCTCCTCCTCCTCCTCCGCCGCCCGGTGGGCTTGGAAGACCTGGGCCTCCACCACCCCCTCCCCCCCCAGGTGCTTCCTTCGGCGCTCCTCCTCCTCCCCCACCGCCCGGTGCTGGTGGATTTGGCGGTTGGCGGGCTAACTACATGGCTTCTCAAGCCCTCCCCCATCACCAGACAGCTCTCATGCCTTCTATCCGACCCAAGAAGAAACTTAAGGCACTTCACTGGGACAAGGTCGATACACCTCAAGTGACTGTGTGGGCTTCTCATGCTCCTACTGCTCAAGCGAAGGAGGAAAAGTACGTCGAATTAGCGAAGAAGGGAGTCTTGGACGAAGTTGAGAGACTGTTTATGGCAAAGGAGACCAAGATCTTCGGCAAGGGTGCAGGAGCCAAACAACGTACTGATAAGAAACAGCTTATATCCAACGAGCTGTCCAAGACTTTCCAAATCGCTATGGCGAAATTCTCTCAGTTCCCTGCTGATGACGTTGTTCGAATGATCATTCACTGCGACACAGAGATTCTTGACAATCTGGTCGTTATGGATTTCCTACAAAGAGATGAGATGTGCACTATACCTGAGAATATCTCCAAGTCAATGGCGCCATACAGTAGGGATTGGACTGGCCCAGATGCCGCCAGCGCCGAGCGTGAGCAAGATCCCACTGAGCTTACGCGAGAAGATCAGATTTATCTGTATACTGCATTCGAGTTGCACCATTACTGGAAGGCGAGAATGCGTGCTCTTGCATTGACACGCTCGTATGAACCGGACTATGAGCATATTTCCGCTAAATTGCAGCAAGTTGTGCAAGTCAGCGAGTCTCTGAGAGATTCTGTTTCCCTGATGAACGTTCTTGGTTTGATCCTGGACATTGGTAATTTCATGAATGATGCCAACAAACAAGCCCAAGGTTTCAAACTGAGCTCCCTCGCCCGCCTTGGTATGGTCAAGGACGACAAGAACGAGACTACCTTCGCAGATCTGGTGGAGCGTATTGTTCGAAATCAATATCCAGAGTGGGAAGGTTTTGTGGATGAGATCAATGGAGTCGTTGCCATTCAGAAGCTCAATGTCGACCAACTGCGCACGGACGCCAAGAAGTACATTGATAACATCAAGAATGTTCAGGCCAGTTTGGACGCTGGCAATCTCAGTGATCCCAAAAAGTTCCATCCCCAGGACAGGGTCAGTCAGATTGTTCAAAGAAGCATGAAAGATGCCCGTCGTAAGGCCGAGCAGATGCAGCTTTACCTGGATGAGATGGTCAAGAGCTACGATGATATCATGGTATTCTACGGAGAGGATAACTCGGATGAAGGCGCGAGACGGGACTTCTTCGCCAAGCTGGCCACATTTTTGCTGGAGTGGAGGGTAAGTCTAGACACCTGGCTCACGCTCGCTTCAGTAGTTTCTCTAACCATCCTGGCAACCCACAGAAATCCAAAGAGAAGAACATCAGTTTGGAGGAAACTCGGAAACGCATTGAAGCTTCTCTGTCTCGCAAGCGGGTTAATGCGGGTCTGGCCAACGGCGCCGGTGCAGCCACAGAAGGGCCACAGTCACCAGCCACGAGCGGTGCTATGGATTCCTTGTTGGAGAAGCTGCGTGCTGCGGCTCCTCAGGCGAGAGACCAGCGGGATCGTCGCCGTCGCGCTCGTTTGAAGGAAAGACATCAGGTCCGCGTGGCTTCGGGACAGAAAACGCCGGATGCGACTGGTCCGGAAGGCGCAGAAGGCGGGCAGACCGAGGAGAACAGCAGCAATGATCAGAGCAATGCGAATGCGAACGACTCTATTCCCACCGACACGGGACTCTTGAGCCCTCCGGTTATAGAGTCCGAAGCTGCCGAGACCTCCAGCAAAGATGCTCAACATGTGTCAGAAAGTGAAGATGTCGCAGACCGCGCTGCAAGCATGCTGCAAGGTCTCCGGGACAATGTTGACGGTGAGCGTCAAAGAAGAAGGCGTGAGACGGCCGAGGAAGAGCGGCGTAAACGCAGGCTGCGCAGACGCAACGGTGCCGCCAGTACTAGCAAAGACAACACCGATGGCTCGGCGCTAGCATATGCGTCTGAACCGCTTTCACCTCCCCGTACGGAGTCGATAGAGCCGGACGATGTGAGCGTCTCCAGCCCTCGAGATGGGGACGACACAATCCCACGAACACCGTTGACACCGTCTATTGTGGTATCTCCCACCGTCGACCAACAGCTACGGTTACCTGGCGATGATGAGCCGCGTGAGGGTTCCCCCTCAAACAAATCCGTGGAGTAGCCCGGCCACTGCCTGTTTCTTCCTGCTCCATGCCATTCTTTCTCCCATTTTCATCCCCAGTCTAAAACACCCAATTCCTTCTCCCGTGCATTTGTCGCGAGAACTCAACGCATTCCCTCTTTCCTAATTTAATGTTTGATAGACCAACTCATGCCGTCTCGGAAGATGCCACTATGTGTATAATTTTCCTACGGCTACACGTCTCTGGCATGCCTGTCTCCTTTTCCTTCTATCTCTTCTAAGGGATTTCAAGCGGTGATACAGAGTGGAATTGCAACTTGTGACTGCGATATCCTTCCTCTCGTGCTCGATGCTTCGATCTCTTCTCGCACCACGCTGTTGCATGCATTCCCTTTCAAGAGTACATTCTCGCTTTTCTATTGTTGTTTACCTTCCTGTTTTTCCTACCTCATGCTTTCCATCTCTTCTATCTTCCAGCGATTCATAGCCTCCGACATTTCTTCTTGTTTGTCTTTTCTCTTTTTCTTTCTTCTTTATTTTTGCCCTTACCGACTTTGATCTTCTTCCTCTGTCTTTGTACATACTTGATTTCCCTTGGTTTCTTTGTGTTTATTATATCTGGATGTCGTTTCGGCGATTGTTGCATATCTATGGCGGAGGAAGATTTCCGAGGCGTATGGCCGTGTGTCTTTCGGTACGCAGGCGTGACGAAGGGGCGCAGGGGTCCTTGTGATATGACCTTTTCCTACTACTACCACTACCGGATTATCGAGATCTTCGCATGTGCAGATGAGTGGCTTCTGGATTCGGGGCCTGTAAGAGTTAATGTAATATCTTAGCCATGCAATGAGAACAGTAAGTTTCTGTACAGCAAGTACATAGACGTGAGATGGGAGAAGAACTCCAATGGCTGGTCGGCTGCAACACGTGACCAGTATCTCCGCGGCATTTTGTTCCAACAATCCACACATCTCAGACTCTACCTGCGATACTTTTGGAGGAAAGCTGCTCAAACCGGTCAATTGATTAAGTCGTGCGCATGCGCAGGATCATTCCTCGGAACTCGCAGTTGCTCACTGCTGCCCGTCCATCATGGAGCAGCAGATCTTCGGCACTGGCTTGGGATAGAGCTGTTTTATCGCGACCTACTCCATTACCACGGCAATTAGGATCGCCACCGTGCCGCAACTTCTCCGCCTCCAGAAAGACCTCCTCGATCTTTGATGCGAACTCCACAATATATGCACTCTCCACTGCCCCCGGGCGAGCCGCCATTGCCGTCGTGCGAGTGTCAGGTCCAGCGTGCGTGCAGGTACAGTACACATACCCCAGCATTCCAGCACAATTCACTCAACCCGCCAGCCAACTAAACTCATAGTCCACAGATCTACAACGCTCTTTCCCCCTCCGCATCCCTCCCTCGTCCCCGCCTCGCCGCAGTCCGTACTCTTTACGACCCTCTACGACCCCCTTCCTCGGACACCATCCTCGATGCCGCGGCGTTGGTGCTATACTTCCCCGGCCCGAAAACCGTTACGGGAGAGGACGTGCTCGAACTTCACTTGCATGGCGGCCCGGCAATCGTCAAATCCGTATTGGCCGCAATCGCCAGCATTGACCTATCCTCATCGCTGTCCTCATCGTCAGCTACAACAACGCTGAACAATGAAGTCACAGACAAGCCTCCGCGCAGGGGAGGAGTGAAGGGGGACCCAA
This sequence comes from Aspergillus homomorphus CBS 101889, assembly GCF_003184865.1. Lineage (NCBI taxonomy): Eukaryota > Fungi > Ascomycota > Eurotiomycetes > Eurotiales > Aspergillaceae > Aspergillus > Aspergillus homomorphus. Next base: position 96,619 of record NW_020291945.1, on the reverse strand, counting down.
TCCGCTATGCTGAACCTGGCGAGTTCACGCGCCGGGCCTTCCTCAACAACCGCCTCGACCTCCCGCAGATTGAAGCGCTTGGGGAGATCCTGCACGCCGAGACGGAACAGCAGCGCCGGATCGCCGTGCGCGCGAGTAACAGTGATGATGGCGACGGGAACGCGTTGTCGAAACGCTACGAGCAGTGGCGGCACCAACTCCTCTACGCGCGCGGTGAGCTGGAGGCGTTGATCGATTTCGCCGAGGATCAGCATTTCGATGAGTCGCCCCTGGAGCTGGTCGGGTCGGTGAGCGACCAGGTGCGCGCGCTCCAGGCGCAGATCCAGTTGCATATCGGGAATGCGGCCAAGGGGGAGTTGTTGCGTAGCGGGATCCGTGTGGCGTTGCTGGGGGCGCCCAACGCGGGCAAGAGCTCGCTGCTGAACCGCGTGGTGGGCCGTGAGGCGGCCATCGTCAGTACGGAGGAAGGCACCACAAGGGATATCGTCGATGTTGGGGTGGATGTCGGGGGCTGGTTTGTGCGACTAGGCGATATGGCGGGGATCCGGTCGGCTGAGGCGGCGGATGGCAGCACGACCCAGGGCGTGGTGATCGGGGCCGTCGAGAAGGAGGGTATCCGGAGGGCTAAGGCTCGAGCGCTGGAGTCGGATGTTGTTGTCGTAGTGGTCTCGCTTGAGGAGGGCGGAGAGGCAGGCGCGTCTTCACGTTTGGCCGTCGAGAGCGAGGTTGTGGATGCGGCTAATGAGTGTGCGCGCGCCGGCCGCTGCGTTGTCGTCGCCGTCAATAAGTGCGACCGGTTGCCCCGTCAGGGTCGCCTTCCTGACCAGCTGATGACCACGGTCCGGAGCTTGTTTCCCGATGTGCCGGACCGGCGCATCTTCGGCATCTCCTGTCTCGATGCCCGCCAGGAGATGAGGTCGGGATCCGGTCAGCAAGACCCGGGCCACATCCAGCGCTTTCTACAGGGCTTGATCGCTACCTTTGAGGAGCTTGCCTCCCCGGCGGGCATTGACGAAGACGCCAACGGCCAGTACGACCGGTCCTACTGGGAGGACTCCCTCGGAGTTACTCACCGACAGAGCTCAAATCTACAACGCTGTCTAGAAGACCTCGACGAGTTCCTAATCCAAACCCAGCCATCAACTTACCATAAACACAGGTTCGAGGAGGAAGTCGACATCGTCACCGCGGCCGAGAACCTTCGTGCAGCTGCCGATGCCCTGGCTAAAATTACGGGTAAGGGCGAGAGTGGAGACGTGGAGGATGTGCTTGGAGTAGTGTTCGAGAAGTATGATTCATCCCCCTTTGCTCATTTTCTTCTATCCTTCAACATCTATGTGGCTAATCGTTGGAACCAATTTGAAACAGGTTCTGCGTTGGAAAATGAACAAGATAGCCCGCCCTGAGTAATCAAGGGAACAACTGCAATCGCCATGTCACCGTCTCAACCCCCTCCCCGAGTGCAATTCAGCCGCTGAGGAGTACATTTGCATCTAGCAGTTGGTTCCAGCTTGATGATTCATATCGTTATATCCGCCCCGGCCCTGCATTTCTGGCTGTTCGGGCGGGGTCGAGACCGTGGTGGGAGTTGAAGAGGTGGGGGCGTTGTATCCACCACGACCCATGGAGTCCGTAGGTATGGGAGGAGTCGTGCGTGAGCCCATATTTTGAGGTCTGAGGTCGCTGGACGGCGCGGTTGAGATGAGTGTGGGTGCTGCAGACGTAGAAATACCCATGAAGAGGCGGATCGGAAGGATGGGTTCCGGTTAGGAGCCGTGGTCTCGGTGTGCTAAGTGGTTTCAGAATCGCAGTCACGGAGGATAGGCTAGATATCGCGCTGGACCTGAATTGCGTCCTGCAGTTAGACTGCAGTGGATTGCAGTAGCGAACGGCAAACAACTTAGAAGGATATGACAAGCACAAAGGGAGGCGAGATGGACGCCGTGGTCTCGATTCCGTTCAATGTTCATATAGGCATCATCCACTAGACTTCAAAATCCCAGAACAAAGGGTTGCCTACATACACCTGCCCAGAGGTGAAGATGGCGATTTGGAGGCCAGACCAGTTTCACAGTTAGGTATGAATGGAATACCTAATAATGCTCAATTGTCTCTCCACATGTACGCCTATTGGCCTCATCGGGTGTTTGTTTGCAACGGACCAACCTCCCGGACGCGGTCTTCCTCTTGTTCTCCCGATGCATGAGCAACTTTGTTTGAAAGCTAGTAGATAGGAAAACGGAGGATAGGCTTGACGCCGGAAAACAGTCATGACGAGATTATTCATGCGGGGTGAGCAGGGCTGTGCTGTTACCACTGAGTCAGGACCCGATTCATTCTTTGAATAGTGATCTCGTCGAGACCGGGTAGAAGTAAAGCATGCATAACCTTGATGAAACGACACAAGATGGCCAAGGGCTTGGGCTTGGTAGAAGGGCTTCATGCATCGTTGCTTTGTCCACATATAGGATTACTCACCCATGAATAAGGAAAAGACAAATGGAAGAGGGAGAGAGACATCCTACACGGCAAGCTCAAACGCTTCGCCCTCCAACGCTGTGTAAACTGATGAAAGAGAAGATTCCGAGTCCCAGTCTTCGTCTTCCTCGAGCTCGTTTTGATATGCTGTACTCGATATCCATATGGAGTCCAAGGGATATTTTGCAGTTCGCGCTTCGATGATTGAATTTGGTGATTCCGGTGAAAAAGCCAGTGCTTGTGTTCGGTCAAATGTTATCTCTAAAGGGGAACTGATCCCTCTGGGTTTTTCGAACGAGTCAATATGAGATCGCGCGCTGGATTTGGGACATGAGCGTTCGACTCCAAGGCCAAGAGTATGTTCTTTGGCGAGGAACGCTCGCGGCATGCTTCTGAGCCCCGGCATTGCATGACTGGGGCTGGCCTCTCGACGCATGTGTTCCGGTGTATGGGATCGGCTTGGGGGAAGCCCTTGCTCTAGAGTCCCTGGTAGCTCTTGGGGAATGACTGTTGTCGTTGAAGTCAAATGAGTGTCCATTGGAGAATCAGACCAAGAGCCCAGTGCTGTTCGTCGGGAATACTGGTCGTTCTTGTCCGCTGGAAAATAAGAAGTCCAGCCAGGCACGATGCCAAACCTCGATAGACTTGATTGCTGCATTTGATACAACAAGTTCTGCACCTCTATTTTCGTTCTTTCGGAGATGTTCAACGACGGTGCAAAGCCGATTCTGTCCACAGTAAGACCTATGTTGGCATCCTCTTTCGCCGCTTCCAGGCTACAAGACAAGAGTAACCGCAGGACATCAGGATGCCCGTAGTAAGCGGCGTGACGGTAGGGCGGCCAGCCCCTTTCATCACGCTTGATGGCCAATGCGCCTCTCTGAAGCAACAGGGTGACTACCGAAAGATGGCCCCCCATCGCTGCTAGACATAGTGGAGAATCTTCTTCAGACATCTCTTCGTAGGGTAGATAGACCGGTGATCCTCGATCTAATAAGTTCTGCACGGCAGCGGCATGACCGTACCGACATGCCACGCAGAGCGCCCGATCTCCTGCAGAATCGCGTGCCTCCAGGGAAGCCCCCTTATCGCAGAGTAAATTGAGGAGCCCCATGGACCCATCAGCCGCTGCTATATGAATCGATCTCCGAAGGTCGGGGTTAGCACAGGCTTCTATATCAGCGCCCGAGATGAGCAGCAGCCTAGTGACATCCAAGCTATTGGCCAGGCATGCGTAATGAAGAGGAGTGAAACCAGAGTTGCAGCGAGTCTCCAAGTGTATACTCTTGCGAACCAGATGCTCGACGACTGCGAATTGTCCATTCATCGCGGCTAAATGCAGAACCGTTCGACCAGCAACGTTCGTCTTGGACAGTACGCTCCTCTTGGGGCTCAGAACATCCACGACCTCGCTATGCCCATTAAAAGCTGCCCAATGCAAGGCTGTCATCGAAGCATCATCGACACACCGTGTGGAGGCTTTTCGTTTCAGCAGCCACTGGGTCGCAAACAATTGGCCCGTAGCGGCCGCGCAGATAAGGGGTGTTCTGTGATCATTGCCCATTGCATCAATATTCGCTTTGTTGTCAAGAAGTATCTCAATCACTCTGAGATGACCAGCTTCGCAAGCGTAATGCAGAGCTGTCATCATCATTCCGTCCTTTGCTTCAACATCTGCGCCTTCTGAAACCAGAAGGTGGACAATCGCTGAATCACCTTGTTTAGCGGCAGCATGCAGCGCAGTTGTCTGGTTATCTGCTCGCGCATTGAGCTTAGCATGGCATGCGATCAGCAAGCGCGTGGCATCAACATGACCATAGTAAGCTGCCAGCCAGAGGGCCGTTTGGCCATTGAAGTTTCGGGCATCGATATCAAAGCACTCAGGTAGAAGAAGTTCCATTACACCACAGTGACCGCGCGATGAAGCTAGATGTAAAGCCGTCGACCCGGACTTATCGGTGACATCCACTCGCGCATTCCTATGAAGCAACAATTCTACCACTTCTTCATTTCCATGTTGAGATGCGACCAGTAATGCCGTCCGGCGAGTGGAAATATGGCGGGATTCGATCTCATGGCCATTTTCAAGAAGCTGTGCAACGTCGGCACGAGACCCTGTCTGGGCTGACTGGACCAACAACGGTGCAGTCGAACCGTCTGCTGAAGCCAAGTCGTTGCTCGTCCCCATGTTCCCTTCGTAGGCCCGCCGCTCCGTGCGGCTACGAGCCGGGCATTGCGCGGGAACTGCGGACCAGCTAGGTCGTCTGAATTGTCGAATGATGGACCGAATCCTCTCACGTCGGGAGCCGGACGAGCGAGAGAGGCGTGAAGAGGCAGTCACACCCGACACATCCGATTGCCATCGGCGCGTCTGGGTTGGGCTCAAGGTGACGGGTTGCGGTATATACGATACGCTCCGCTTGTGACCCTGGGACGGACCAACTGCCGTAGGAGGCAAGCGGAGTGGAAGCACCAAGCGATTTATGTCTAAAGACTGTGGACTCGACGCAGATTTGCTCGTCTCAGTGCCATCCAGGGTGCTGCTATTGCGATTCCGACGAAAGGGAGAGATTGCTGTCGCGGTCGCGAGAGTCTCAGAAGGCAGTGCAATCTGCATGCATGGGAGGCTATTTCTCTCAGCCTTCTCGACTTCGGATCGAGTACTCACTGGGGCTGATGAGCGGCGATTCATGTTGCTAGATAGCGTGCAAGAGGATGCGTAGTCACTGACTGTCCGCCGGGTTGCACCTTCCTCGTAAAACGTCTGTATCGTCCTGCGATTGTCTGTTCGTCGTAATGGATGGTAGGTCTGCGCAGAAGAGGTCTGATGCGACTGATTTCGCCTTAATCGAGTCATTGATGCTTTTCTGCCCCACAAGCAGAGAGATAGCGGAGGAGAGGGAGGAAGAGAAAACGACAGACAAACAGAGAGAGAAAGAGAGGGAGCAGAAGTGACTGGCCTGGTTTCAGCCGAAACTCCATTGTGTTAATATGACTATTCTTCCTTGCGCATGATGTTCGGAACCCAACTGTGCAGCATCATGGCCCGATGTGCCAAGTGTCAGCGTAATTGCATTTCATTTTTCCCGGAAGAGCTTCCTTGACCGCAGGGCCAGTGTTCGGCTCGATCTAGAGCATTGGCTTGTACGTGGCCCAATGATGCAGAGGTGTGATGTCAGCTTTTGGCCGAAGCCATTGCAAAAGTCGTCAGTTTGGAATTACCGCGCGCGGTCAGATCTGGAAGGAAGATCGAGACGAAGATGGTCGGTCCGTCCGTAACACTAAGAAGTGAGGAAGAGAAGGAAAGTATACATTGTCCGCGGCGCCGCCTTTTAATCTATCCGGCTCGTTTTCGAACATGCAGAACCCTCGGCTTTCAAGCCCACCGATCCTCTTAAAGACAAATCGTCTCATTCACCCATACACCCTCATGAAACGAAACATTGTTCGAGGCAGGAGGTAGGACAGGAAACTGCATTCGCCCACGAGAACACTTTTTGCTTTTCCTTTTGTCCTACATTCTCTGTCTCTCTTTCAAGCACTAAGGGCATTTTGCTGGATCCCAGCTCTTTAGACTACCCTCGCAATGAACGTCTTATTGCACGTTTGGAGGCAGCTGCGCCGACCTTGTGTGTCCTCTAGGCTTCGTTAGGGCCCTCTGGGACTTCAATCTGGCTCTTCCGAGCATCTCAGGCCAGTCCAGCGGCACGACAAGTGAGTCGCTTATTGTCAGCACCGCCGTGATGTCTCGTTCAGGTGGTTGTTCAAGTGCGAGTGGCAACTTTAAGCCTCATTCCAGGAGGACATTGTCGAATAGAGTTACGTGAGAAGGATAGTTAACGCTACCACTCGCAACATGCGGGATCTAGCCAAATGGCGGTGGCCGCTTGTTTACGGGTGCTGTGATGAGAATGTCGTCTTTCTTGGCGATTGTTGAGGACTGCCTGTCATAATCACTTGTTCCTGGTAGGTATCTTTCCGCGGAAAATGACATCGGCAATTAACGCATTGCCGCGTCACGAAACATAATCTGCTCACACTTGTGCTCGGTGAAGCCGTGACTCTCGACCTGCTTCATTGGAGTCTGATGCGAGCCTGGGATACTGAGCATTCCGCTCAAAGCTCGAGCAACTGCGGGCGAGTGGAGTTCCTGAGAGGGCATTTGACGAGCCCGTCATGCACCCTTTCAGTTCCGAATATTGTCCATGGAAAACAGTCTCATGGTAAGAGGAGACGGAAAAGGAGAAGAAAGTAGATGGTGCTTAGGTACTGTACCTTGATTACCTTGGTTATGATAATCAACCCAGGGAGCAGAACCCCACACAACTTTGTCTGGTCGCCCCCCAATCGGAGAACAGCCATCATCGTCTCTCCGCACTGCCAAGAGCACCCGCTCTCGGAGAATGTTCTTTAAGAGTCCGTCCGGTATGAGGCTGTCTACGCAGAAACGGCGTGGATGTATACTGTCCTCTATATCGTACATACATCGCTCTCAAAGCTTCCAAACTGCCCAGTCCTTTAGGTTCAGCTCTTTAATGATCCCCCGGAGTGGTCCCTGCAATTCCATTCCCTCAGCCCACAGCTTAGGTCCTGCCATATGGCTGATGAAACCCTCCGGACCAGACACAAGGATCAGATTCTCTTGGCCCGGGTTGCGAGACGATGATTCGGTTGTATTGGTGAAACTCAATATCGCTTGCTTGCCAATTGCATTGCCTTCTTCATCGACAAAATAATCTACGGTCATTTGCCCAGGATATTGTGCTTGGAGAGCCTCCAGCTCTCGAACAATGAGAGAACGGCTTTCTCTAGGGATGGGCGCGACCGGAGCTGAGCTGGCCGTTGATGCAGCTGAACGGCCGAAGAGCCATGATCTCTGCGGAGATGGAGCTACTACTGTATCACTGACCCCCCCAACACAATCGTCACGTTTGCGATTAGCCCAGAGGATATGAATTCTAGGTTTGCGAGTCTGGTCTGTGCGTCGGAGAAGAGAGTGTGCGGCCTGTAATGCCGGGGCAATCCCGGTACCACCAGCGATGAAGAGAATCTGCTGAGTGTCCGGTGGGATCCCGCATTCACTTCTCGGGCCGCGCACCTCGATGGGAGAGCCTATATCGAGGCTATGTAGGTAGCGGGAAACTTCGCCATGGGGATCCCGTCGGATGAAGAATCGCAAGCATTCGTCCTCCTCCTCTTCTGGAGAGGTCAATGGAAGAGGAGTGTAATCTCTTCCGATCTGCAGCTGGGGCTGTTTGAACATCACACTCCAAATACCTGTTGTCCATGCTTTCTCGTAAACGGCGTGGTTGCTTCCGTCCACCTTAGGTGGCTGTAGAGTGAAAATGCTCCCGGACGATGACACAGGTTCCCGAGACACTAGATAATATGGAGTAAATTGAGTGGGAGTCAGAGTCGATGAGCGGGAACCCTGTTCTGATCTAATGTATGCGCCAATCCCGCCGGCAGCGGCTGTTATGAGGACCAGCTGCACCCATCGACGTGATTTCGGCGGCGGAGGAGGCGGGGAAGGAGAAGGAGAAGGGGGAGAGGGTGAGGACGGCTGCGATGATGTTGCGGAGGCGGAAGAAGAGGTATGGCATCGGGGGATCCTCGTCACCTGCCTCCCCACGATGGAGGGCGCATTGTACCGACGAAAGTTCTGGCAGGAAAGTCGGGACTTCATGTGGATGGCGGAGATGGACCGGAGAAGCTCTAAAACGCGCAGGTTTTGTTGCAATAATAGATTAGTTTCAGGGACCGGAGATCCCTCGGCACTAAGCCCGATCGGGCGGCCACACCCTCCCTTAGTCTATTCATCCATCCATCCATTCCTCTATTCACTTCCTCTCATTGACACAACCCGTGGACATAGTTCTCCTTCAGTTCTCCACCCTGTCCAACTCTCTCCTCGCCAATTGCGTTGCTCCTCCTCCTTTGGTGTCATTCATCATCTTTCCTGAAAATACATCATCTCTCCCTCGCCTCGCCCGCACATACCTTGCCCAGCCCCCGTCAGGAAATTGGCATGGACACAGTCCGTGCCCTGTCATCGTCCGCCATCCACCTTCACCTAACGCAAGTTCTGATCACATCTGACCACCGGTGGGAGGCATGTCCCGTATAGTTCTCTCCAACTCCGAACAGAGGTCGGACAATTATCATGCACCAGCCCGTGACTCCCTTGAGCTCGCCTCGCTGGCGTCATCACCTGACTCCGGTCCTCGATCATCCTGTTCCTCCTCTCCTTCGGGTATCTCCTCTTCGCGCAAGCTTTCTCTAGATGAAGAAGATCCTTTAGCCAGCTCCCACCTTCAGACGCAATCAACCTCCGGTCGCCCTCGATCCGCGCGCTCATACTCGGTGTCCTCCGCCTTTGATTTTGGGGCTACGCTCTTTCCCTTGTCGCAAACCACGGGAGGGTATGCTCCTTTGGGAGCCCCGTCCGCCTTGGACGGAGAGGCCGGCCTAGCTGACGGATCGCTCGAGCGGAACAAAACCTTGACATATGTGAATGGTCTGTCACTCGTGGTTGGGTTGGTCATTGGTTCCGGGATTTTCTCCTCTCCCAGCCAGGTTAACGTCAATGCGGGGTCGCCAGGTGCGTCGCTCATCGCGTGGGTAGTAGCTGGCTTGTTGGCATGGACCGGAGCGGCCAGCTATGCAGAGCTGGGTGGAGCGATTCCGCTGAACGGGGGCTCTCAAGTGTATCTTGCCAAGATCTTTGGTGAATTGGCGGGATTTCTGTTCACCTGGTGCGCAGTCCTCGTGCTGAAGCCTGGCAGCGCTGCCATCATCGCCATCATATTCGGAGAGTACGTCGTGCGGGCAGTTGTGGGGGCTGAGGTCGAAACGATCAACCCATGGATAAACAAGGCCGTAGCCTTTGGTGGACTTTTCGTTGTAACCTTGTTGAATTGCATCTCTACACGGGTAGCCGCACGCATCGGTGACTTGTTCATGTTTTTCAAATTCGTTGCGCTGCTGGGGGTCACCATCATTGGTATAGTGGTCGCTATCACAGGCCTATCTTCGACCGGGAGTGCCAACAAGGAGTGGAAAACTGGCTGGTTTGAGGGTACTAATGTCGACGTTTCCGCATGGGCTTTGGCTTTATACGCGGGTCTCTGGGCATTTGATGGTTGGGACAATGTATGCTTGGCTTCCGGTTTCTCCCATGCTACAGCAGCTTCTAACGCAACAATGTAGACCAACTATGTCACCGGGGAATTCAAAAACCCCAACCGAGACCTCCCACGGGTGATTCACACAGCCATGCCATTAGTCATTCTGTCCTATATCTTGGCCAACATTGCCTACATCCTCGTTCTACCTCAAGCGACCATCGAAGCGAGCAACACCGTTGCTGTGCAGTTTGGCGACAAAGTCTTTGGCCATGTGGGAGCCCTAGTCTTCGCACTGATCGTTTCAGCAAGTTGTTTCGGTGCTTTGAACGCCACCACCTTCACCAGTGGACGATTAGTCTACGCGGCCGGCAAAGAGGGCTACCTTCCCGAAGTATTCGGTGCTCTGTGGACTCGCGACACTTCCTCCGCCAATCGCCTCCAACACCGGTCTTGGTTGAGCAAATCGCTTTCCCGACTGTGCGGCTCCGGCACGCAAATCGGTTTCACCCCCATAAATGCTATGGCCCTGAACAGTGCTCTCACTTTGAGTTATATCGTCGTCGGCGAATTTAAAACACTCGTCACGTTCTATGGAGTCGCCGGTTATACCTTCTATTTTCTCACTGTCCTAGGTTTAATCGTGCTCCGCGTGCGAGAGCCGTACCTGCAACGACCTTACAAGACCTGGATCTCAACTCCGATAATATTTTGCTGCGTCAGTTTGTTCCTGCTGAGTCGTGCTGTCATTGCAGAGCCTTTACAGACTTTGATCGTGGTCGCCTTCATCATTGCCGGTGTTCCTGTCTACTATTGGCGCATCTACAAACGCGACGGTCGAAAGGCGTTGCCCAGTTGGAAATTCTGGCAGCGAACCGTCCGGTGATTTCTGTTTCACATACGAAAGACCCCTATAATGTTCAACCTACATACTTATATAATATCATTATCCTTCGCCTTCGTTGTGGCTCTTTTGCATGTCGTTCGGCCCTTTTCCTGTTGTTTCAATGCAAGCAAGAAATTTCTGCATCGGATGAGAGAAGAGGGGCTGTGTTGCAGGGCCCCTATGACTTGATGATACCCATTTGCATTATTCGGGTGCATGGTATGACGGATGCCAGGGGATCTTGCTTTCTTGCTTTCTTTATCCTTTTTCCCATAATCATGACCTGAGCACTGTTTGTATTGTCACCTCGGCGCGAGGATGAAATGTCGCTTGCGGAACGAGCGAGGCGGGCGTCAGTTTGAGCCCTGAGGGTCCTTCACCTTCACCCATCATCATTGACATAGAGATACCGCACATGGGCTGACATGACAGCATCGTCATGCTGAAAAAGCTTGACTTGCACCCGTGTATGATACAGAATATACCATTGCTTAATTCATGGATGGACTCCATGCTCCTGAAATGCTGTCGGTTACAGTAAACCTGCCGTATCAAGTTCGTCCCATATATCCGCCTGCAATAGAAGGGCAGGACTGGCCTCCATCGAAGGATCTGGCTCGCCATCCCCTCCCCGAGCGAAGAAGTGCAATCTCGACTGGTTTTGCTTGTCCGGCGAGAGATAGATTCGGGTTGAGATGACCGTTCGTTCGTTGATGAATACTTCCAGCACACTAGCATCCCAAAATGCATGAATTCGGAGTGTCTCCTGCTTTTGCTCACCCCGTTCAGTCTCGAAAGTGAACAGGGTGTGTGCCGCACTCTCGGGATCATGGTCTATCTCAGGTTCTATAGAGGAAGGACGTAAGATGATGAATTTCTCTATGGCCACTTGCCAGGACAAAGTAGTGCGGTGTTGAGCATCTGCACTAAACATCAGTGATAAGCTCGAAAAACTCCCATCTGTCACTATTGCAAACGACATACCCAGGCCATGATCGATGAATAGTCCTACTTCAGTGCAGCAGTTACTAACCAATATCTCCGCTTTAAGCTCCCATTTGCTTGTCTTTGTGAATAGACCGGTATCTGGCGGAGTTGGGTGGTCGCCCGCGCCCTGTAGAGAGATATCAGCTAGAAAACTTCTGTGCGCCTTGCTTCGAAGCTTCTCGACTCTGGGATCGGGCCTGATACCCAGGGTGCGAACAGTATAGGTCCCTCTGGGGTCAACTTCCAACTTGATAGATGTGATATCAATGAGCTCTGAGCAACGCGCACGCATTACGCAGTGCAGTGTTATCATGTTCACAACTCGAGGTATAGAAAGTACCCCGCTCCAACCTTGCTCGTGCCGCATGTTATCAGGAAGACTGTCTTCTGCGATCCAAGAGTAGACTACATGTTGTGACGTGACCGGATCCCAGAACGAATTGGCTGCGTATCCACACCCGTGATCGAGAATTCCTGAGAACGCTTACGTAGCGAGAGCCTGGTCCTGCGTCTTGGTGTTTGAGCAGACATCGATGGACATCCAGAGCTGTGCTCGTGCTGCTCTTCTGCGCGGTTTGCCTCGCGTTGAAGTACCTTCAGCTCCCATGATGACAAAATCGTGGGTACGGTTCGTGTCATCCGTCAGCGAGACAAAGTTGGCGACCTCCCAGTTGACTCCCATGTCTCCCGACCATTGTGAAGGTTGAGATCGAGGTTCGATGCGAACCAGGAGTCCCACATAAATCCACTCCCGTAAGTTCTGGGGGTTGATTGAGTACACAAAGACAGTTGGGGTTTCCCCAGCGATACCTCCAGAAATGAACCCGCAAAGGTTGGATGACGGTATAGCTCCCGGTTGCTTTAAGATAGCTGACCATTGAGTAATGAAGGGATCCCTCCAGCCTGTCACTTGAAGATGTTTGGGAGGGCCCGGCAAGATTGGGTTGCAGTCGATGCGCTGCCATGTTGTTCCCCCGTCTTTAGACGTTGCCAAACTGAGGGATTCAGAGCCAAAGACATAGGGCAGCGTGTAATGAATTGGTAGGCTTTTCACGGAGGTGTATACCGTGGTCAGGGTCCCAGGCTCCCCGTCGATTGCACCATTTCTCCGACAGCCTGTGAACACGCCACACCGGTCATATTCGGCCGAGGGAGCCAGACACGGCTCGGTATCTTGTTTCCAGGTAAGTAGATCGGATGAAACACAGTGTGCCCATGAAATGTTTCCCCAATCGTTCCCCTTGGGGTTCCATTGGTAAGACAGATGGTAGAGACCAGTTGAAGGGTCATATAATAGTCCACATGGGTCGTTCAGCCATCCATGAGGCGCGGTGATATGATACGACGGGCGCCACTGTTTGGTCTTATCAGAACCTATCTCCTGCTTGGTACTGCTGTCTCGATGGGAGCCCTTGGTGTCTGATAGGGACGGTGATGGATGCAAATGCATGGCGATATAAGATCTAGTACGCTACTCCCGATCGATAGCTGAGGCGTGAGGTCAGCCTATAAGCGCTGCTTGAATGCAACCATGAAGGCGAGCCAAAGTGGTCGTAGGGACGAGCACATGAGCGAGCGATGGTTGGGAGAGCGAGAGAGGGAGTTTTGTTTGCATGCGCGACACCGTACAGTACACACGAAGGGGGCTGATGTCGGTGCGAAAGGTGCGGTTAGAAGCCTGTGGACATGAAGGGGAGAGATGATTATTGCGTGGTTTTAAACCATTCCCGGCGGATCCTCGGCAAAACTCGTCTTGTCCATCGACCATCCAATCCACCATCCACCCGTCACAGCATCAGCCACAGCCTTCTTCACCGGCACTATGAGTTCCTTGACGCTGTATGCTAAGATGCTCATTGTTGATTCAATGCTTTACTGAAGGCGCGGTGGACGCCGAATCGACTGGACTTTTGCCGGGCGAAAGTGCTACAGATACAATATGGTCTATTCAATGCAAACGAGAAACCATCAAGCGTTACGCCGGTATGTTTTTTTTTGTCATACCATGGTAGTCACAATTCTCTTCCTTTAAGTGCCAGCGTTTCCAACGTCACCATTTCGACGCCAGGGATGGGTTACAGAAAGTTATTGTGGCGCCCAGGAATCACTAGCTGCATGAACGGAGCTCAACAACGCCTTATACTTGTCCATGAAGGGATGGTTGCCTCCACGAAGTGTGTTCAACAGAAGCAGATAGTCTCCTGTCAGTGATTTGGGAAATGTTCCGGCATCTGCCATAGGAGAAATTGGCAGTTGCATGTTCGGCACCGTTCCAGCTGGTGACGGCACCGTGATTCCTTTGGCGAGAGGCATTTGAACATTGTATAGTACGCTGGTCGCTCCTACTGCGATATCATACAGTTTTTCCACCTAAGGTAGTCAGCGCGTGAAGAAAACAAATGGATATTGGCAGTTGACGCGTACCAGACCTATTCCGTGAGCTTCCATGGAGCTTAAACGCAGAGCACGGCATATATCCAATGTGTCCTTTGCAAGCGTTACAGCAAAGTCAAGACAGAGCTCGCGGTGCTCGGATACAGGCCGTAAGAACCCGTGAGTGGAGCAAAGCACCCATATCCGGTTCTGTAGCCACTTTTTCGTGATGAAAACATCCGCACATTGTGTCTCTCTCAAACCTATCGTAGGGCGATTTTGGTCCCCACCAAGAGCTAACTTAGAGCGTTCGAACCAGTCGTAATCTTTGTAGAGCTCAGATTCGCTAACTCGGTTGAGGTTTGAATGGATCACCAAGGCCTTTGCCGCTGTGAGTTGTTCGCAGTAACCGGCTTTGATGCTGCATTGTTGATTCCAGCAGTCGACAACATCCTCATCGATGGCATCGAAAAGCTCCATCAAGCGGGCTAGACCCATCATTCCTTCGGCATCCTTTTCATTGTGGACGATAATCCCCGATACCAGACTGTGGGTGGCAGTGTGAATGAAGTCATGAACAGGCCGCATACTAAAGCCCGGTCTCCCCCAAAACGTGATAGGATGTCTACGTTGCAAGGCATAAGCCCTTGACGGTTGAGCACCAGTCAGTATAAGGTTTCGAGTTTGACGAGCATTGGCATGCAACCTACCTTTCGGTGATCGATAAGACAAGGTACGTCCGTAACCGCTGGCCCTTTTCCTCGCTAGGTAAGTCTTGATATGAAGCTGGATTATTGAGGCCGAGTGTCGCCGCGAGGTCCAAAGCCTCCCGCAGGCGAAGCCAAGCTGCATTATGCTGATTGCTACCAAAAAGACACCCGAAGAGATAGAAACTGGTCAAGACAGCCTCAATGGTGGGGTGCTCGCCAAAATCGGAACAGCTTCGCATCTTGGTTGCTTCGTGCATCATCGACCTCGCTTGATTCGCTCTGGAGGAGGAGGTCGGGCGCTCCTGTATCTCTATCGGTTGTGTGAGAGAAAAAGCACATAGCGCCAGTAGCATTGAGCCAAACTGAGGATTTCTTCGATGCTCGTGCGCCATCATCCGGATGAAAAGAGCCGAGCGGTTCAGGACTGGCAGTGTTGGGTGCAGACGATCAAAGTAGATGTCAATCCACGGGATCATGTTCGCTTCAACAATCGATGCCGGCCACACCATTTGCGCATGGTTGGAATCTAGGGGTACAACACCCGGCTTCGGTACTGTGATACTCGTAGCCGGGATATTTTGCGTCTGCAGGTTTGCAGACGTTGGGTCGGCCTCTATAATGGAGGGAAGCGAGGTTTTCAAGAGGATGTTGTTGCCCGGGAAGTCAAAAACAGGCAATTGAGCATCCAGGGTATCTGGAAGCCAGTATTCGACATCATTGCGCTCGTTCCAACCGATTCCACCATTACTCTGGGAGTCGGAAACATCTGTGCTCCAACCTGGTTGAATAGATGGAGTCGCACTTGACGGAGCGAGTTCTATGGATACCGGGGCTTCGCCCGGAATTGGCCAAGGCGGGGTCTGAACCTCGGGACCTTGATTCCCTCGAGACGAGGGGTCCGGTTGGTAAGGAAAAGAGCTTGGAAACGAATTGGATGCCCCCTGAGCCGGAGTGTTGTTCAGTGAGAGGTTATTATTTTGTTGCTGCCGAATCTGTGATACACGGCTTTGATTCCCGAAACGCAACAGTTAAGATGACAACGGACCAAAAACAGAAAAAGAAAAGAAAAAGCGATAAAACTAGATAGATGAATTCACTCACTGGCCAGTGGGACCTCTCTTCTTCTGAGGCTGGAAAAAGGTGCATTCAAAGCCCATGGAGACACATGCTCTACATGGTTGTGACAAGCTGCACTGTCGTCACCAGATGGGTTAGCTATGATTCCCCACATCTTGGAGAGGGAGGGGGACAGGAGAGGAGAGGAACAAGGGGCTGAAAGAGCAATCCAAATTTGAAAGCTCGGCAAGCAGGCAGAGCAGGCCCAGACCAGTGCAAGCATGGGGAATTAGAGGGGAGATGATGGGTCACATGCCTTGATTTTCCGAAATTTACATTGATCGCATGCGCGCTTTGCAACAGCTCCCGCTGGCTTCCTGCGGGATTCAGAACGGATGGCGCCGGTCACTGACGATGTTGCGGCAACATCCGAGCGTGGCTGGTTCATGATTGTGGCATAGTCACCATTAGAACTTGGAGTTAATCAGTGGGGTAGGGATGCAAAAGCATCTCAGACTATTATGGCCAAGCAAATATGCATGCAAGTACGTGGCAAGTACGGAGGTAGTGCAAGTAGCCCTGAGGTAAGCAGGCACAAGAGTGGGATGGGGATGATTTTGGGGGTGGGGGTTGGGGAAGGAGGGGAGGGGGAGGGGGGGTAGGAGGAGGAATCGAATTGAAGCCGGGTTCGTTCGGTAAGGTACGACGAACAATAGGTTGGTCGGTCGGTCGGTCGGTCGAACACTTGGCGGGGCTGCAGTAGTAATTGGGGGAAAAGTAACAAGGGAAATATTGAGGAGAAAACCAACCAAGTTACCTTAGGTTAGGTTCAAATTTCACAGCAATGGATGTATGCCCACTTTTGTTTCTCCTTCTGGAACACTATAATCAACGTTTGCCATCCTGTAGTCAACCTAACAATCCGCTTACTTGGTTAGTTCATTGGCGCAATCCGCCGCAGTGTCAGTCAGCCTTGGGCCCGGTCCAAGGCACCTTATTGTTGTGGAATAACTGCTTCCGCTTATCGCTGTCATTTTGAGTGTGAGGAGAATAATCTACTAGGCATTAGCATGTAATATCAAGGCCTTATTTATCTCTGCCTCTTCGCTACCTACTTGTACGTAGATCATTGTTTCGACTTTTGGCTATTACTTACTACTACTACCTTTCGATTCACCTAACCATTCCAACCCGAGGTTACCAAATATGGGAAGTGCTCAACAGTGGGAACAGATTGTCGCTCGAAAGCGCCTGCTGCGTATTCAGAGTCTAGAGCCATATGTTGTCACCGATCTTGGTTGGCGCATTTCTCGAGTGTACCACGTTCATGAGCGCACCGTCTTACATGACGCACCGGAAGTTCAGGAAATTACAAACATTTATGGTATTCCTCAACTCCTTGAGCAATTGAAATTAGGAAGAATCACCGCGGAGCAGACAACTTCAGCCTACATCAAAAGGTACTGTACAGTACCTTCGTTATTATGTCACAAGCGCGAAGATGATTTCAAATTATATGCTGACCCCAACATGCCTTATCCCAGAGCTGTGGTAGCACATTAGCTGGTGATCATGGGCGTATACCATAGGACGCCGAACCTGGACTGTAGGTTACTAATGAGAGCAAATCACTAGACAAATTGCCTGACAGAGTTTGTCTTTGAGGAAGCACTGGTGCAGGCTAGAGAGTTGGATCGTCACTTTCAACGTACTGGCAATATCAAAGGGCCGCTGCATGGGCATTCCAAGTCACACTGAAGGATCAATTCAACATCAATGGCATCGATAGTATACTGGGATACGTAGGTCGCTCGTTTTCCCCGGCCAGGGAAGACGCGGTCCTGGTACAGTTGCTGAGAGATATGGGTGCAATCGTGTTGGCCAAAACAAACCTACCACAGAGCATAATGGTGCACTGCCAGTTTATTTCGAATCCCAGTATGCCGAAAGCTAACTGCTCTATAGTGGGCTGGGACTGAGAATCCCCTCTAGGGATTAACCCTCAATCCACGCGACTCTGAATTAACCCCAGGAGGCTCGACTGGAGGAGACGCTGTGCTTCTGGCACTGCGCGGTTCGAATCTAGGGTTCGGAACACACGGCTGAGGCTGACCCCGCTCCCGAGTAGTAGGCTCCCATACCACGGAGTCCCTGTTTCGACTGAAGGGCAGGAGCATGTGCCCTCGTCTATCGGTCCGATGGGAAGAGACCTTCTATCACTGTGCTATGTAACTCGGGCAATCGTTGGTGCTAAAACATGGCTGCTTGATCCCAAATGTTCCCCACTGCCTTGAAACGAGAGTGCCTTCCAAAAGATTCAGAGTCGGCGTATGGTCATTGGACTGATCTTGGACGACGGAGTGGTGAGAGTTCATCCGCCCATCGAACGAGTTCTCTGTGAGCTCTCAACTACATTCAAAGCACAGTGATGTGGAACGCTTCGGATCATCAGGAATGCATCCAACTCATGGACCTATTCTATACTGTAGATGGGGGCGAAGATGTCCGTCGTGATGTCGGGGCTGCGGGAGAGCCTTACATTCCCCACGTTGAGACGCTCGTCAACCGCGGCAAGGCTATCGCCGTCTATGAGTATTGGCAGCTCAACAAGAGGAAAGTCGCCTTACAGAAACAATATCTTGACAAGTGAAATGCGACTATGTCGCCCTCGGGGAAGCGCATCGATGTACTCCTCGCTCCGACGACACCTCATTCTGCTGTTCCTCATCGGAGTCTGCGGTGGGTTGGATACACAAAGATCTGGAACTTCCTCGACTACCCTGCCGTCACCTTCCCTGTGGATCGAGTCAAGGCGAACAGAGATTAGGTACCAACCGATTATCGGTCAAGGAACGAGCTTGATACATGGAATTGGAAATTGTACGATCCTAAGGCCATGGATGGACATCCGCTCAATCTCCAGGTGATTGGGAGGAAGCTGGAAGAAGAGGTCGTACTAGGTGCAGCGAACGCCATTGAAACCCTATGGAAGAGCATGTCGAAGGTGTTCGACCGATAGCGAATTCTGCGCATCCTCGGCAATGATACTCTCGCTCAAGGAAAGGGCTGTTCAAGTCACGTTAGTAACCCAGCTTATAGGTAACAACATACGAGGAAGCAGTCTTTCATTATCAATCAACATGTCCGCCCCCACCTTTTATCTGCTACGCCCCTGACTTAGTGTTATAGAAAGTTGGGGTCGAGTTCGGCAAGATTTTGGAGACAGTATGACATGGTTGGAGTAGATATGGTGGGGGTGGGGGGTTTTATTGGATTAGAGTATAATACTGTATATCATCGCCGGGTTGTAGACGCGATTGAAGTTAAGATACTTGTCAGGAAGAACAGCGATCCACATTACCATAGATCTATGCTGGAGTGGGCAGATCTGGGCTTATCTTTCGGGCTTTATCGAAGGCATGATTTATCATGGATAGATTCCCCTCATTTCCTCCCCACTCTTAGCACAAGAGCCCAACCAACCCCCGCAGTAGGCTGACGATAAGGTAAGACGAAATCGCATTTGATCTCAGTCTACAGTTATGTCCTGTTGGTCTTCTTCTGTTTAAATTTGGTTCAATGCTCTTCCTATCAGTTCTGTCCAAGTCATTAAGCAGCATAACATAATGGGCAAGAAGCGTGTTCAGGTCAGCTACGGAGTAGATATTGACGCCGTAGCCGGATGGCTGGGATCATACGGCGGAGAGGACAGTTCCAATGACATCAGTCGTGGTAAGAGCCCAGCAATTGTTGTATCTTCCGCAAGCTTCGCTAACCGGAGTGGTTCTTCCTTCCTCAGGTCTCTTTGCCGGCCACATTGGCACCACGCGGCTATTGAAGCTATTTGAGAAATATGGTATCAAAGCAACATGGTTCATCCCAGGTCACTCGCTCGAGACCTTTCCGGTGGAGTGTGCCATGGTCCGCGATCAGGGCCACGAGATCGGTCTCCATGGCTACAGCCATGAGAATCCAACGGGCATGAGCATCGAGCAGCAGCGTGATATCTTGGACAAGACCTACCACATGCTCTACAAATTCTGCGGCAAGCCGCCACGGGGCATTGTTGCTCCGTGGTGGGAAACGAGCAAGGAAATGGCCGACCTTTTGCTCTCCTATGGGATTGAGTACGATCATTCCATGTCCCATCATGATTGCCAGATGTACTGGCTGCGGACAGGCGACTCGTGGACCAAGATCGACTATAGTCAGAAGGCTGAGACGTGGATGAAGCCGCTAGTCCGGGGTCAGGATACGGGGCTGGTGGAAATTCCTGGAAATTGGTACATCGATGATTTGCCGCCCATGATGTTTATCAAGTCGGCACCGAACAGCCACGGATGGGTCAATCCACGAGACATTGAGGATATCTGGAAAGTCAGTTTGGTAAAGCTTCTTAACTCGATTAAATTACGCTAATGGATCGTGTCTAACAAGGACCACTTCGACTATTTCTACCGCGAGTACGACGAATTTGTTTTCCCCATGACTATACATCCTGATGTTTCTGGACGTCCGCATGTTCTTTTGATGCATGAAAGGTGAGTTGGGGCAGCTCAGTTTCTAATCAGAAGCACTTGCAGCTGAGTACTAACGACGGCAGAATAATTGAGCATATCAATGAGCACGAGGGTGTCGAGTGGGTGACATTTGAGCAATTGTGTGACGATTTCAAGAGCAAAAACAAGCCACCCGAGGGGGCAAGAATGCCCGAAGCTCCCATGCCATTTAAGCCCACATGATCAATTATCTGACTCCGTAGGACTCTTACTATCATCAAGTGAGGAAGAAGATGTTAGCAGCCTGAGGAATAGCCCTTCTGACTACTGCTCTGACACTGTATTTAATTTGCAACTTTGTGACGGGAGGTGCTAAATACCTGGCAAAAGAATATATCATCACTTGCCACACTATCGCCCACTAACACCATTGATATGTTACGTTGTGTTTAAATGAACGACTGATGGATTCAGCTCCTCGGAGGCTCAAAAAGTTGGGGTCTCATGTTGACCTTGCAAAGCTTAGAGACGCAACCACTTAACTGCAGTAGAGACTGTACGCCGTCCAAGATACGCATGTGTGTAAAGCCAATCTCACGAATAAATTCGAGTTTGGAGTGCTCCGATAGGGTCGGGATTGTCTTGGTCACTCGAAACATGGTACTGATGATATCATGGGAGGAGTATCCCAAATCCCTGATTATGCTTGTTAGTTCCAGGTCACCATACTGTAAAGAGATCCTGCGGATAACATACCATAGATCGTTCAGTGTATCGAGTGCTACGTCAACTTTGCCTTCCCAGCAAGCCTTGATCATGGCTTGAACCTTGATGGGATGTGGACTATCAACCACTCTAAAGACATTGTCACCGCTAACGAAGCCAAAGCCTGACCATGTACTCTGGAGGTTGTTTATGGCCTGACGCATGTCCCCTTCAGCGCTGAATACCAACGCGGCAATTCCTTCCTCGTTATGCTCCACCTTTTCAGCATCGCACACCTGCTTCAATCGCTTTACAACCTGAGCGTCCGTCAATCGGGCGTAGCGAAGAATGGCGCATCGTGATTGAATGGGCTCGATGATTTTGTTCGACTGGTTGCACGCGAAGGCAAATCGAGTTGTAGATGAGTAAATCTCCATGGTACGTCGCAGCGCCTGCTGGGCGCCAGACGTCATACTATAATTGCCCGTAAGTCAATGGGCTATGCGGGATGCGATTCCTGGGTTCATACCTATCTGCCTCGTCCAGGATAACAATCTTATGGCGACCCGGGGGCAGTGTAACTTTCTTCTGGGCGAAGCCCTTGATACGGTTTCGCACAACATC
This sequence comes from Aspergillus homomorphus CBS 101889, assembly GCF_003184865.1. Classification (NCBI taxonomy): domain Eukaryota; kingdom Fungi; phylum Ascomycota; class Eurotiomycetes; order Eurotiales; family Aspergillaceae; genus Aspergillus; species Aspergillus homomorphus. Next base: position 75,177 of record NW_020291945.1, on the reverse strand, counting down.
GATACCTAAGAGGACGGTCAATAGTGTTCGGATTGCTGCGCTGAGATGGGCATACCTCTTTCATCACTGGCGTTCAACTCAAGCACGGCTTCCTTATACGCCTCTCCCAGTAGCTGTCTTGCTAAGCACAAAATCGAGGTTGTCTTTCCGATACCGGGCATGCCAGAAATGATAACGTGTGGCATATTTCCATCTTTAGCGATGATCTTCAACCGTTCAATTGTTTCTGTGTTTCCCACAATATCATCTAGAAAGATCGGACGATATTTCTCCACCCTTAATATCACATAGTGTCAGTTTCCTCGTCCTTTGAGCACGGGAGTAGTGCCGTACCAAGGGAGCTCGTAGTCGGGGGGAGCGCCCGCCGTATGGGCCTTGAGTCCATTGCGGGCAGCGCTGGCTGAAGATTCGGCTTGGTTCATGGCAGATATGAGCGAGGTATGAGAGAGTAGTTGCAAAGCTCCAGTCAAGAGGTCAGTTTGCGCGGTGTGCAAGCAACAAAACGAATTGCTACCAACAGGTTTGGCTTGGTTTGGGCGGGAGGAAGACGCGCATGTCAAGGCGGAGACGCGTCGGGGATGCGGATTTTGCCCAAAGGAGTAGTAATTGATCGGAGCCTGGAGCCTGAGCTGAGCGTCAGCGCGTCTTTCTCGGCTCTATTCTCGCGCTCCCAGACGCAATCCTTTCTACTAGGTACGCCGGCGCTATACAGGTAGTGCTTGAACAAGGTGAACTCCACAGAATAAGTCACAGACACAGGGTTCTAGCCCACGATCTTGGAATTCACATGGAATTCTGCTGACCAGTTAATAGAACGGTAGAACAGACCGTGTTCTGCGTTTTCCACATTGCGTTCCTGATTCCAATTTCTGCCGTGGGCTCTGCACCTGGCATGCTTTGTCCACAACCCTCATAATCCTGATGCTGATGCCGTCCTGAGTGTCTTGATTCAGCTGCCCCATCATATCCTTATCTCCCACCGATACCTATCACAACCACGTTGGCCTTGGTTACCCCGAGAAACCTTAGAACATTACGTCTAGGTGCTCGGCTGAACATCCTGAATCTTTACCCCATGATTACGATAACAACAACAACAACCTGTATTTCAGTCAGTGATTCCTTGTACGGTGGATATCATCATGGGAACGACCTCCGTGCGTCGCAACCTCTTTCACCATCATCTCAGTAGACGCCCAGGTTCGGCCGTTCCTTCAAGCTCCTCTGCGCCGAACAACGCTACACACGGGGACGGAGCTCCGGTCTTAACCACGCATATGGCACCATCGATGTCCTCAGAGTCCGCCTCATCCCTGAGTTCCGGCGCCGTCGATAACGGGGAAATAGTGGTCCGGGACAAGAACGGCAGCTACAAGCTCGACATCCCGGTCCTCCCTTCTTTGATCAGCGAAGACGGTGTTGAAATGGAGGGTCTAGAAGGAGTCGGCGTTCAGAGTGGCTCACGAGCTGCAACAGTCAATACTGCAAATCAATCCGATATTTCAGGACGGGAGAAAGAGAGTAAGTGGAATCGTACTAGGGGTCTAGCGCTATTTAATGCAGACTAATGGTTATTTGTTATAGAAATCGAAACGACTCTACTTGAAATGTATCGGAACAAAAACAGGCGCATGAGTAGTGAACCAGCCGGTAAGCCTGTTCATCCGTTGCATAATGAATGAAGGCTAATCTGATATAGAAATTCTGATTCTCATTCAGCAGAGCCTTCGCAACAAAGTCGCCGCCTTAGATGAAGACAATTGGATGTACGAACCCGAAGTTGATTCCAACGTTTAAAGCATGCCCCTGTGGATACAGGTCTATCAACATTTATTAATACGCAAGGTTGATGATACGTGCGAACTGCATTTGTTTACATTGCGGAATATCCCTACAGCCTCATTTAATCAAGCTCCATACTTGCTGGGGGCGCCTCGACCCTTTTCGAACCCAGTCTTCCTTGAGGCGCCGTCCGGGATCCAGCGTCTTGACCACCCCCAAAGAGCATGCTTCCCATCATGTCTAGTAGGGGATTGCTTTGCCTGGGAACCTTGATCGCGAAATATTGCTCGCCCAGCTGAGCCAGGGCATCGTCCCAGATGCCAACCTCTCTGATGTGGGATGCATAATGAGCAGTCAACTGCTTGAAAAGGTCCGAACTACCGCGCTGGATCGTGAGGAGGAGCATGCTTATAAAATTGAGCAAAGGCAGCGCGGGGAAAACCCGCATATCAGAGCTAGCGCTGCTGACCTCCTGTACACCAAGCGTTGGATTCGAAGAAGAAAGTTTCGATGTGAATATAAGAAAAGCTTTGTTGGCGTTGCGAAGGTTTCCGATGAGGAGGTATGGGAACACGGCACGAGATGCATAGATTGCCGCTGTATGCGGTTCATCGTGAGTATACCACTCGTATTCAAGTTTCGCTAGGGTCTCAGCCGACTCGGAGGTACCGAAAATAAGATGCTTTTCGGCAACATATGGCTCATTGTCTATAATTTCAGGTTAAAGAGCTGAGCTGCCGTCTTGTCAACATCTCGTTTGAATCACATACCCTCGGCGTACACCGATCCAGCAGCATGATGCAATTCGGGGTCTCCTCTCTCCAAGGGCCCAAAACGACCACTCCATCCAATCATCTCTTGAATAAACCGTTTCCGTGTAGGTTCCTCGGGTGGAAATGCGTGCAGGAGCTCGATCAACCGCTCTGGTTATAGTTAAAGCTGCTAGTCAGCCTTAATTGAAGCTTGTAGGATAGCCCGTGACATATAGCAAGCTGTTCAAAGTGATGAGGGTACACCACACTTACTCTTGCGAGCCCGTCCCTCAGTGTCGTCATCGCCTCCGGTAATCCCCCAGCCCGCCTTAATGTATACCTCGACGACCAGCATAACAGCCAGGTCTCCACCGCTAGCTGAAGCACCCTGCTGGGAGCCAGCTTGCAAAAGAGCAGCAGCACCACTAGCTAAAAGCTCTGCTGCCACATCGTAGTTGGCTTGTTTGATATACCGGGCGGCGATGACTCGTAGTTGTTGATGAGCTTCATAGTAGGCACCAGACGCGATTCTAAAAGACAACCATATAGATCATTAGCCCGTACAATTCTCTCCTGTGAATGGAAACTTGCTGGACGCGCAGCGCGGGCCTTCCTCACTTCTCTTGCTGGCGAGCAATAGTCTTCTCGATGCGTGAGGTCATCTTGCAGTGGGGGGACCACCAGGGGACCTTTTTGAATGTCTGGCAAGAAGCTGGACACAATACCTCACTGGCCTGAGCCAGTTCTGACGGGAGCTATGTGTAAGAGCTCGAACTGTACACCTCTAGAGCTCAGATTATTTATCGTGCTTGAAAGTAAACTCTCATTGGCAAATGTCAAGGAAAGGGAGAAAGTCGAATGATGGACGACGACTTTTGGTGGGCGGGGGCGTCGAGAAGGCCGGCACGCACCGCGGCGCTTGGCCTCTTCTAGAAGGGCGGAGCAGAACCGTTGACACACTGCGTAACTAACTACAGTATTTACATCTTTGTCAAAAGCTGCAGGAACTGCATTCCCTGCCACGGCAAAACTATCATTCCTTCCTTCATATTTTCCTATGCTCTGTTCTAAGCTGTAGCGTGTCTCAATTGACTGATTGCCTTGCTTGGAGATCTTGTCGTCAAGTTCAAGCCCCAATCTCCCATCCAGATTACTCTGTTAGATCACACGCACCAACCAGAATCGCGAAAGGTGTTCGCAGCCTGCCACACTACGTTGAGACGATTACCTCGCAATATGGACCGGAAAACGTTTGACATTCAGCCCATTGGCCGCTTCTACGGAGCTAGTGCCACCATTCGACGTCCCAAGGTACTGTACATTTGTTGTCTATCCCTTTCTGAACTCGGGAATTTGGTACCGGTATTAAACATGATCAGGAAATCGCTTGTTTCTCTTATGATGATGACCATAAGTTTCATCTCGGAGATTCATCCTTAAAATACTACTATACACCGCATCTCCCTGCGGATCTGAATCGCGGCTTCGAATCTTTCCAGAAGCTAGATGACTCCGCCGACGAGCATCTCGATGCACTGCTTGAGACGATCATGGCTCTGGAACAGGAGACAGGGAGTATATGTGAAGCCGATATTATCACCTGGCGAGGGATGATGACCAAGGTCAGTACGCCCTCAATGACTCGGATCATCCTATTCCTGCTGCTTGGTGTTAATTTGACGCTGGAAGGACAGATCCTCACAGCCCCCTTCGACAATATGAACGGGTACGTTCTGATGCTCCCTCGCGGTGGATATTACCTTCATTGCTAATTCAGTTTTAGGTTTGAGATGAATGCGACCTTATATCAAGTAAGCTATCATCCATTTTAAGCTATAGATTGGCCCAGGCGGGGCGTTAACAAGTCTACTAGGGAACTATGTACGTATGTTGCAGTCGGCTAGGGCGTCAATTTATCATGCTCTAATGGATCCTAGCTTCATCGAAGAGCACAACAGTTATAAGAATGAGCAGAAGAAAATCCACAGAAACCAGAGAATGCCTCCCGGTATGGCTTCTCAAGAGTTAATGGCTTACTGGGGTACAGTTTCCTTTCACCATGATGCCAAACAGCGAATAGCCAGGCGCTAATGGATGCCGATGGACCCAGGCTATAAATTCGAAACACTATCAATACTCAATCAACCATGGGATCCGACCCCTCGTCAAGAAATTGAAGGTCGGGAGGAGCTCATTGTCAATAATAATGCTCAGTACTGTTCCGTGGTGCGAACTGCAGTAGGTCGCTCCAAACTTATTATCGGTGGGGAAGTGGATGCGAGTAAGTAGCTACGACGGGCTTTGTATGCATTTCAGCCCACATATACTGACTACTTGTGTGAAGTCTGGGATCGCAAACCGGATCGGAAGGAAGACCCTATCAATTGGGTAGAGCTGAAAACTTCGGCCGAAATTAGGAATGACCGTGACAAACTTAAATACGAAAGGAAGCTTTTAAAATTCTGGGCTCAGTCATTTCTTCTCGGCGTGCCCCGAATCATCGTCGGGTTCCGTGACCAGCAAGGCATCGTACACCGTCTCGAGGAACTGGACACCGCCAGCATACCAGGCAAAGTCAAGAAATTCGGACGAGCAACTTGGGACGGAAATATATGTATCAACTTTACGGCTGAATTTCTACAATGTATGAAGTCTCCTTCCAACACCGATTTCCTTGTGGTTCCGAATACCGCCCCAAGAAAATAAGAGTCTATACTAACGACATCAGGGCTCAAATCCACTATCCAGGAGGAAGGAACATGGAGGTTAGTTAAGCGTGAAAGGTCATCAGTCATAGAGGTCTTCAAGGTTGAGGACAGTGGGACAGGTGATATAATCTCTTCGGCCTTTTCAGAATGGCGGTCGACAAGATGAGGGTCAACTCGTTTAGGTCTCTAGCGGACTGACCCGAGGCTCGGTTTATTACTGTTGAGGATGACAGGCGACATTGTGCAAGTCAAGGCGCTCTGTTTTACCAGTATTCGATTGTCTTGGGCCGTAGGCTATACATATTTCATGTTGAGACTGGGCCCACGACATCGCAACATAAGGCATGCCATGCTCCTTCTGCGATGCCATCAAGAGGACTCGGCGAAGCTGCCCTGACCTTCCTGGCCTGATGATTGACATAGTCGATTTGGCGATGAAGACTCAATTCGTTTCGGCTTCACGTTGCCTTGTGTTCGAAGATCTTTCCAGCCTTGATCAACGCGAATGCCAAGCTTGCGGCCGTCTGTATATTCTTCTGTGACTAGCCTGATCTCACTCTCTGTTATCCCACGAGCTTATGTGTTCAGTGCATTGGATATCTGCGGCTGATGGTTGCTTGATCGGAAACTTCCTATAGTCCATGGTTTGCGATTTTTTGTCTCTCTACAACACAAAGAGAAGCCCACTTCACGGCTTGTGCCCAGCTGCAAGAGTACCTTACATCTTTCTTTCAATGTATACTTGGGTTCGGCGGACCAGCACAAGATTGATTCAGCAACAGCTGGCGATTGGCACTGTTACACTGAGCCCTCTTCAATTGCGGCTTTACTATTGTTCTCCGGCTGATCACCCGTGCTGAGACTAATCTGTCGTCTCCGAAGGTACTCATCGCGTGCAGCCTTCTTGGCTGCACTCTTGAGGGCTCTTTTATGTGCATTCCCATTGAGGTGAATTTCCCATTGCTCCTCGCCCTGCATGATCTTGTTGCAGACCTTGCACGTCATACATTTGAGCAAAGAAGTGGAGTCTCTCTGCGGTTGCGCCTCTTTGGCACTTAAGATGAACCTGGCCAGATCCGATAACGACTTGGGATCAGGGGTGGGTTCATCATTCAGCAAAGCTCGAACCAGGATTTCTGATGGCTTCGTAATAGCCTCCTCCCATGCCTCAACATTTGTGCTATCAAGAATGAAGAGACGATTAGTGGCGTCAGCATCTGCGACTGCTCGCCATAATTTGTTTCGTATCCATTTGATCTGCGACATCGCATATTGTCGCGTCGCAGACATGATCGAATCAACGCAACTTTGTTTCAAGGCTTCCAGCTCAAGGGGACTCATGGACCCCTTGTAGAAGGCATCGAAGTAAGGTGCTAGCTCCTTGTAACCGATAGAAATCCACACTCCTCGGGTGTGATCAATGGGATTGCCCTGCGCTTGCTTCTCCTGGGCGAAATCAAACATGCGCCTAGCTTCATCCATTAATCCCTGGTCTATCATCGCTCCCACTCGCTTCTCTAATCGGGCGTTGAGTGTTTGCTTCTCCGAGTGCACCCAGAATATCATCGTCGGATACCGTAATCGGCCCGCGCCGAGGGAAAAGTCGTCACGCGCCGTATCGGCTCGTTTCAGCTGCTCTTGTTCTGTGTAAACTTCCGATGCGGGTCGCCCAGTTTGAAGATAGATTTCTAGGGAGCGCCGGATCTTCCGGGCCTCATTTGGGTGCCATCTGTCTGCCATAACCGGATCGACTTCCCTGAGTTTCTGCAACACCACTTCTGGCGCAGCGTCAAGAATTGGCCACTTAGTGGGTGAGTCCTTGTCACTGTTGCCTTCACGGAAGACAGCAACATCATTAACAGAGTCTTGGTCTGCATCGACCAGCTGATCGTTGAATAGCACGGCTTGTGTATAGTAATGTGTACCTCCGACCAGGATGGGGAGTTTCCCTTTTGCGTGGATTTGGTCAATCAAGCGGAGACTCTCCTGCTTAAATCTGCCAATCCACCAAGGTTCTTCCTCGATTTCAACACAGCTGAGTAGGTGGTGCGGAATACCATTCCGTTCCTCCAAGGGGATTTGATTGGTGATGATCGGGAGGCCGCGGTACATTTGCATCGCATCCCCATTGATAATTTCACCATTGAAGCGCGAGGCCAGATCTACTGCAAGCTGTCTACAGCCGTTAGCAAATGGGTCTTGGGGATATGCAGCGGGTTTCCAGATCTCGTTCGCTTCTTCGTTTTCTTCCTCTTCCATTCGGCAATCTTACCTTGGACTTGCCGGTGCCAGTTGCACCAATAACAGCGATGAGGGGTTTCTTCATGACTGGTTGTGAACACGAGAAGGTAGAGAACAATTGGTGGAAAAGGTGTCGCATGAGGGAGAGGACCAGACCAAACTTAACATCTTGGCCTGGAACAATCTGTCTTGCAGGTTGCCGCCGTGCCGTATCGAGAAGCTTGCGGGGAGGAGAGAAGGAGGGAGAGAGGGAAAATTCCCAATGCGCTCGGTTTCTTACTTACCTCATCAGCTCCTCCATCTTATCTATCTTTTATCGCCGCTCCTCCTTTGACCAGCTCCCCCGTTTATTGATCCTTGCCAAAAATAAAAAAAGTACCAACCGGCTGCCTCTGTTGGGGAACCTTCCTTTTTACTCTCTGTATATCAAGCAGTTCTTCTCCCCCGTCACAGGTTTCACTCATTCATTTCACCCTTTCTCCTGCCCGCACCATGGAGACAGACTCCGATCTCCCCCTCCCCTCAATCGAGGTGAGAGACTTGTCTTTCAAGTTTCCCGATGGTTCCTCTGGCTTGACGGATGTCAACCTGGAAGTACCATCCGGCAGTCGCACTCTTCTCATTGGGGGTAAGTCGCCGCCGAGAAACCTTACCGCGATGAATCCGGAATGCTAACGGCATTCCTCCAGCTAATGGTGCCGGTAAGACCACTCTTCTACGCCTCCTGTCCGGCAAGCGTTTGGCCCCAACGGACACTATCACCGTGGCTGGCAAAGACCCGTTCAAAGACGGGCTTGAAGGCGTCACTTACCTAGGCATGGAATGGGTCCTAAACAACATCGTCCGGACCGATATCGATGTGCCCACACTACTCGCCTCTGTTGGTGGCAACGCCTACCCGGAGCGTCGGGATGAGCTAGTCGAGATTCTCGATATCGATCTCCGCTGGCGCATGCACGCGGTCTCGGATGGAGAGCGCCGCCGCGTGCAGCTTGCCATGGGCCTGCTCCGACCCTGGCGAGTTCTCCTACTCGATGAGATCACCGTCGACCTGGACCTGCTTTCACGGGCCAATTTCCTGGCTTTCTTGAAGCGTGAAACCGAGTCCAGGTCCTGCTCCATCGTGTATGCCACGCACATCCTAGATAATCTGTCCATGTGGCCCACGCACCTGGTCCATATGCATTTAGGCACCGTCCGCCAATGGGGTCCTATCGAAAAATTCCGTGACGAGGTCAAAGAATCCTCGCAGAATACTCAGCTCGGCGAGCTGGTGCTCAAGTGGCTCACCGACGATCTCAGACATAGAGGTCCCCGGAATGGTTATCAGGGTCAAGCCAAAACCTACCCGTCACTGGATGGCTTAGGTGGTTATGGGCTTGAAAAGCGGCCGTGATTCGAATCTAACCTTTTTTCTTTCTTTTCCTTTTCTTCTGCTTTTCTCCGTTTTCTAAGTTCCAGTCCCTACCTTGATTTGCTGTCTTTTCACGGCTTCGTACGGTTCAACCATTATCGCCATGTATGCATATTACGGGTCCGCGATCTGCTTCAACCTTAACAGACCTAGAACGAGCGAACCTGTTCAACACTCCAGCTATCTTTAATATCTTTCAACATACAAAACATCTCATGAATGTCATTGGCTTCATGTACTTTGTTGGCTTTCGTCTTCTCCTGCTACGACTATACTGTACATAGATAGATCAGTTTCCATTTCATGAAACCAAGCCCGAGAAATTATATATACGCGTCGACGTGTCTTCGCTTGCCACGGCGAGCACAAAACGAGACGTCTCTTCCCGCTGTTCCGGCCGCCATGAAAGTTGGTTTATGGCCTTGGACGGCGATTTGAGCTTGTCAACGCTGACCAAGTGACTAACCTGCAGATCGTCGATGGCAATTTGGTGGATAGACAGCTCGCCACTTTCTTCTCCCGCAGCGAGAATGAACGAGCCCTTATGTATAGATGAGAGAAATGAAATGGCGGTTACTGGGGTTTTCAGCGGGATGGTGGAGTGGCATTCAAAGGCACCGTCAGTCATCTGCCAGATTTTCACCGATTTGTCACGGCCAGCAGTTGCGAAGACAGGAACCCGTGATTTTGGAGCCCATGCCGCGTCAAGGATCATGCGAGAATGCCCTTTGGGGTTGCTCGTCAAAAGTGAGAACGTTGAAGGATCTTGCTCGCTACGTTTGTACACAGCCCATTGTCTGTCACGACCAACGCTAAGAAGGTACTGGTCATCACCGGAGAAGCAGAGACCCGTGATGGTCAAGGTATGAGCAGCAAGGGATGGCCGAACCTCGTGCCAGTCAGAAGTGTCGTATAAGCGGATCACCGCATGGTCGATTGAGCTCGCCTTGCAGGCTGTGGCAATAAGCGTACGGGCGTAGTTGACCGCTACGGCAGAGATCTCATAGCCGTGTCCATAGAGCTTCTCATGCTCAGGCCATAGGGTGTGGCGGGCTAGTTGATCCTCGAATGGGGGTTGATTCGAATCCAATAGTGTAGTAGAGTTGTCTTGTATTTTCGCTACAGCTGCGCCATCAGCTTCATCCTCGCCTCCGGGGGCATCGTCAGCCGGGGTTTGATTTGATAAGCCCAGCACAGGGATCTCGGCCGTGTCAGGAAGTTGGTCCCCCGCGGACTGTTGAAAGCCAGAGAGCATCTCCAGCAGTTGCGCAATCGGTCGAGGCTCATTGAAAACCCGCAAAAGCTTCTCATCAGCACCGGACACAAATCTAGCCGGCCCGAGAGTGTCGATACAGTTCAAGTCGTATCCGTGAATTTGTGGACGGGAGAACTCATGCCAAGACTGAAGCCCCTCGCGTACCCATCTGGCATGAAGGCGCGTGGTTTGGTCAGCGCTGGTTGACAGAAGGTATCCTCCAGAAGGCTCCCATTGTACGCCGTTGGCCGACCGTACGTGTCCAGAGACCCCAAGAGACTGCACCCAAATATCAGACCCTGCATCATATTTCCAAGATCGCCAGCTGCCGGTACGACCGAGGCTGACAACTTGTGTGCCATCAGGAGACCACAGACCAATCCAGAACCCACCCGTGCTGCCAGTGGCAGTAGTCGAACCTTTCTGGACGCTAATCTCTCCCATTCTCTCAGCGGAGAGCCACACCCCCGATACAGGATCTTGTTCCCAGATGGTTAATGTATTATCAGCCGAAGAAGTAAGAAGCTGCTGACGCTCCGAGCTGGGATTCCAGCTGGTGGTGTAGATCCAGTCCTCGTTTCCGAAAAGCAAGGCTTCGAATGTGACGGAGAACTTAGTCCCGGCTACCCCGAATTGGTGAGCTTTGTTCGACAAGGTTGGCTCAAAGCCACTTAACATAGGGTCATCATCAGCCGCCGGGGCAGCACAAACCGCTTCCCCGCGCTGCAGTCTCCATAACCGGACATATTTGTCTTGACTCGCCGAGGCCAGTAAAAGGTCCTCAGATGTGCTCTGCTTATCCTTCGTGAAACTCAGGGACCGCACCCAGGCTTCATGTCCGGACAACACCGCCGAAAGTTCAAAATTGGGAGCCGTGCGAGTGATCTCCGACACGTATATCTGAACAACATTGGTGGTGCCTGCAACCGCCAACGCGACGGCTCCGTCATTTGATTCCAAATGAAGAGGGCATAACGCCAAGGCCAATGGAAAAAATCGTGGTTTCATCGCTATTGATTTGAGCAGCTCGCCCTTCGCTTCGCCATGAGCATGGACTTTCCATATTTTGACCGTTCCATCAGCGGCTCCGGATGCCACAATGTCCAGCCCCTCAGCCACAGCTATGGTGTTCACTGAGCCGGTATGTCCTGCCAAAGTATGCACGAGGGTATAGTGGCACGAATCGGCTGCTGCAGCTTGCCAAAGACGAACTGTACGGTCTACCGAGCCGGTTACCAGGTATTTGGTGTCTGTGGTAGGGCAAGTATAGAATCGAACGGCGCTGACCTTGTCGGTATGCCCGACAAGTAGTGTATAGACCCCGCGCTGCGTGCTATCCTGCGATCCGATCAGAGGATGGGCACTCCTTTGCTAATTTCAAGAATGAGGTATTGAGGGTGAATACATACACTTGGATCCCATAGAGCAATATTGTTGTCAGCACCGAAGGCGAGCACGCCAGTCCGGACATCCCAATCGGCGGCGGCGGGATGCCTATTGCCGCCGACGCTGATGTATTCTGTGGTGACAGAGACCATTGGGCTCGTTGTTCAGAGCCCGCTTCCTGGGATTGAGACGAAGTGCAATTTGATGACGGTTGGGTTAATGTGCTGCGCAGGCAACACGGAAAGAGAGGCGAGGCGGCCGGCCGTCGCAAACTGACTGATGACTTTTTGTGCCGGTTCTTATCGATAAGCAGGCTGACTTCATGACTTCAACCAGGTCCGCCGCAAGCCCCTCCTCGCCTTGTCAATTCATTTGGTGGTCTGCTGCCTTCCAGAATTACGGAGATTGTCATTAAGATTCCTCATATTAGTAGTCAATCATGGCGTCCTCCTCTTTAGACTCCATACCCCTTTCTCTCACAGTAGAGTTCACGTTAAGTTACCCTTCCCACCTCCTGCTCTCTTCAACTTCAACCTCAAACCTGCTCGGTCAGCTGACTTCTTTGTTTTATAGTGGAGGGCTTGAAATTTTGTTCGCCAACGAGCGCAAGCATACCATCACTCTTCCTTCAAAGCTCAGCAATGGTTGTCGGCCCAACATCTCGTACCTTCTGCGACACTTAGTTGAGAACCTCATGAAGGATCAGCGAAAAGAACTGTTCGTACTGGAAGATAACGTGTACGTCCGTCTGTCCGAGGGCCCGCATGAGAGCAATACTGAATATAGGCCCTATTAGGCGGCCCGGAATTCTAGTCTTGATAAACGATGCCGACTGGGAGCTTGAAGGAGAGGAGAGCTACGAGCTCCAGTCAGGCGACAATATCGTTTTTGTTTCTACGCTACACGGTGGCTAGTGCCGAATCCTCTCGCTACCTTGTTGATCTACAAGGATTAACCCAGCATCAATTATTCCCATGGTACCAAATTCACGATAAGAACTATATTCTATTAAACAACGTCCTCGACATGCTGCTGCGAGATTCTCTCGGGTTCGCGCGGGGTTCGGAGGCCGCTCTGCGGAGTGGAGAGACCTTCGCGCGGGCTGCCTAGGTCACCAGCCAAAGGGGTAGACACTCCACTCGGGGGAACAGGGATCTTGATATCTTGAGGAGAACCAGGGACGATTTCTTTGGGAAGGCCAGATATATGGATCCTGCGTGCTTCGTTTTGGTAGCTCTCCGGTATGATCTAGAACAAGCAGTCAGATAATGGATCGTTATGTCAAATAAACTGGGGAGGCTTTCTGTTGGGCTCACCTCAATGATTTCGTCACGGGGGAACTCCAAGAATGGGATATCGGCAGCATTGCACGCCATCAAGTATCCGTATAAGACTCTTAGTACGCTCTCATGTGCGATGATCAGCAGGTCGTTTTGCTCGCGTTCGAGCTCCAAGATGATGGGTTCGAGTCGGACCGCAAGGTCATGGTATGACTATTATCTCTGTCAGGTACAGTGATCATGCGTTTTCGATAAATGGCAAGGAAAGCTCACCTCTGCTCGGGGATACCGGTGGTGGTAGGGGTCAAGTTCGTGTTTTGCAACCTCTTCCGGATATTCCTGGCGAATCCTCGCCTCTGACATCTTCTCACAGACTCCAGGGTTTAATTGACTCATCTGAGATCTCTGGCGCACTTTGTATCCCTTTTCGTAGAGATTCTTGGCCGTCTCGACTGTTCTTCTTCGCGTGGATGTCCAGACAGTGAGTGGCTTCAACTCATAATCCGGCTCTCCTTCATCAATCATTGCTTGTCTTTCGGATTCCCTGTGCTTTAGTAGGGACTCTGTCATTTTTTTCGCGTAGTCTTCGCCCTGCTCAGACAGCGAGGCATCTGCTTTGTAAGAATCCGCTTCCAATGACACGCCAGCCTAGTAATTTCCAGTCATTGAAAGATCGTAAACAGAATAGTACTCCAAGCTCACCCGTGCAAAGTATGTGTGTCGGGACTTGATGTGAAGATTGAGAAGGTAGAAGACTATTCTGTTGGAAAGATAGCCGAAGCTTCGATTGTTGACGATTAGCCGTTCGCCGGCGTTCATCATCTGATGGTGATGAGCAGAAGCTGACAAACCAGAGGGACTGCTCAAGTACCTTGATATAGTTCAAATCCGTCTCCTCCATGGTTTGGAATTGGGGAATACGAGCGGCGATTCTGGTTAAGTAATGTTTCACCGCATCTTCTGAGCTCCAGCCGACATACTGAACGTTGCTAAGCATTGAACTTCTAGTGAGAAAAGCGCCAGGAACACTTACATCTGGCGAGGATATTTTGACCCGTCGGACATTCTCTTCAATAATGCGTTCATCGTCACACCACGACTCGATGAACAGCGTCTGATAGCGGAGGTGAGAATAAACGGAGATGCCCAAAGCGCGAATCGGAGACAACTCACCTCGATGTCATGCTTGGCAAATTCCTTTGCAAGTGATCGTCGGCCGGATGCCAACGGATTAACGGCATCGTAAATCGCTATTTGTCCATTCTCGTGGTTTAAAAACTGGTAGATATCTTCCCGGCATCTTTTCACTATCTTCTGTCTTAACAGGACCGACGAAGCGGATGCTGTGCAGAATTAGTGACTTGAGAAACTGATCCAGGCCCGATGATTGGATTTCCGTGGAAACCCGGGGGCAATGCTTTACCGTTCACAAAAAAGTAATCATCTGGAATATCCTGGCCATAGGGAATGGTCGCACGTCTATAATCACCTAGGTGAAATATCCTGGTTTTCACGCCTAGCCTGGGATGGGTTAGGAGCCAAGCTCGATGATTTGTCCCAGGGTTGATTGGCATACCATCGTAGGTACCGCGCTAGAGCTACAGACATATGTCTGGTCGAGCGTCAGCGAGCCAAAGGAGATACAGAAATGGGGTTGGTACAACGAACGTTTTGCCCCTTGCTGGCAACCCCACGGTGATAATGACGATCCGACCAGAGTGAAAAAGCCTTCCAGACTCAGTGCTGTAGAGTTGAGCCGGAGCTAGATCGGCCTTCTCAGGCAAGTCATGGATCGCATCAACGAAGGTGGAAGACTTCCGTCGGAAACGCGGGGAATTGGCGACGATGTCCGCGGTTCTGATCTATGTTAGAGCACCAGGATATATCTGCAACAGAATCTTTTCTTCTGTGGTATATAAACCATATTGTACGAGTGAAAGTGGTGCACGTGCGAATCAACGAGTGCGCAGTGCCCGGATTTTATGGTAAGTCGGGGAAAGCAACAGATGCGGGGGAGTCGATGAGACAATGCTTACAGTAATGTATCCATAGTGATAGGAGTGTCAGTTAGATTGGCAGTAAACCAATAGCAAAGAGTGGAAAGGCTCCAGGAGCGATGTTATTGACACCCTGGTAGGTTAACCAAGAAGGGCACGAAAGGTGGAAGTCAAGGCAGGTTCAAACAATCATTCAAGATGGGAGAGGGAGCGCGAGCTCGGCCCAACCAGGCAGCGGACTGTTCCTCTATAGTCGACTGCTCCACACCCAAGTGTTTTTATCACGGGGACATAATGACGATGGCTATTCAAAAGAGGTTTGTCTAGGAATGCGCAATGCTCAATAATCCAGGACCTTTACGAAGCCATAAAGTACAAGCATCGGATGAGGATCACAAGTCCAGCAGTGCGTAAGAAATTGAATCACCGCCGTCGCACTTCGCCCAGTCACCATATTCGCTGCCCGTATAACTAACTTAACTAGTAAGTCACGGCAATTGATTAGATCATCGCGGCTAAATTGAAAGTCCGAGTATGCTGGCTCCAAGTGCTGCTGCGGTGAACCGCAGACACCGTAGCCGCAGCCCGAGCGGAAAAGCGAAGGTGAGCGACTTTTTTCAGTCCCGAAAGCTCTGGGCTTCAATCGTCAATCAACTGAACCTCACCAGCCTCTGTCTCGGTGTTCGACGCTCCCTCCTCTCAACCACTCCTCCGAGCAGGTCAGGCACATTCCTCGATACCTGCTTTCCAACCGCTGCAAGCATTTTCCACTTACTCCGGTCTTTAACTCGGGCTGGTGTCTAGTTCCTAGGCTTGTCCTTCCGTCTTCTCTCTCAAGGACGGCCGCGTCACCATCCACGTCCGCCTCCTTCCATTCGATTATAGGAACCTTTTTTTTCCCTCCATAACCCTTCACAATGTCCGAATATCTGACTCCTCCATCGTTCCTGACGGACAATTCCGTCGCCGCAGCACTCAAGGATGCCTACTCGTCGTTCTCCGAGCGCAGGGCCGCCCTCGGCCTGTCTAACCCAGGAACCGTGGAGAACATCGCCCGGGAGGTGCAAAAGGATGTTCTGCTGTCAAACTTCATGTTCACAGGACTTCGTGCCGACTTGACTAAGGTCTTCGGAATGTCTCCCTTGTTCCGTGTGTCGCATGCGTTCTCCATGGGCTCGTCCGGAAATCTGCCTCCGTACAACTTCTCCGCCATGTATGGGAGTCCGAAGGTAACCCTCCCTTGATCTGAGATACTCCAACTGCAGCTCATCACTTTTGTATCCGGAGACTGATGGTACTCAACCTTCTTATACAGGTCTTCATGCAAGGTAACATTGGAAGCGATGGTGGGCTCGCTGCTGTTGCCAACTACCGTTGGACCCCTAAGTTGGTCACCAAGACCAACACCCAAATCATGGCCGGCTCCAGTCAAGCTCTCATTCAGGTCGATCAGGACTACACCGGTGATGACTTCTCCGCTTCTCTCAAGGCTTTCAACCCATCTCTCCTGGACGGAGGTCTCACTGGTATCTTCGTTGGCAGCTATCTTCAATCCGTTACTCCCAGCCTGGCACTTGGTTTCGAAGCGATCTGGCAGCGCCAGGGTATGAACACTCGTCCGGAGAGTGCACTTTCATACAGTGCTCGGTACAAGGCCAACGACTGGATTGCCAGCGCTCAACTTCAGGCTCAGGGTGTTCTCACTGCCTCGTACTGGAAGAAACTTTCTGAGCGCGTTGAGGCCGGTGTCGATATGAACTTGCAATTTGCTCCTAACGCCGCTGCTGCACTGATGGGCGGTCCCAGCCGTGATGGCACCACTGCTATTGGTGCCAAGTACGATTTCCGTGCTTCTACGTTCCGTGCTCAGGTCGACAGTGCCGGAAAGGTCAGCTGCCTTCTCGAGAAGCGTATAGCCATGCCGATTGCCCTTACTTTTGCCGGCGAGATCGATCAGGCCAAGGTGAGTCGATCCCATCCCCAACGTGTTGTCAGTGAAACTGGGTAATGACGTCTGGTTTTCCCATAGCAAACGGCCAAGCTCGGCCTTGCTGTTTCCCTCGAAATCGCTGGCGAGGAATTGATGGAGCAGCAAGAGAAGGTTGAGGCCCAGGGCATGATCCCTCCTCCTTTCTAAAAACGCCCTAGCACGTAGCTGGGCCTAATGACTCCCACACAAGCGTGGGAGCTAGGAGCTATCGTTTTTTGCCTGCCCCTGGCTCATATATTTTTCAATCTCTGTTTTAGTAGCTCTTCTCTCTCCATGTGTATCTTTGGAAGGTGGTGTGTCACCTCGGTTAATGCCCATGAGTGCAGTTTTCTGCAGTCATTTTCACGCCACGGAACCCAATTTTGTATAGATGCTTTCTTGATTCGGTCGCAGTTATTTCATATTCTGTCTATGGCTTCGGTCCCATGATCTCACTTACCTTTGTTCCTTCACGTTTTTCTTTTCTTTCTTCCCCCTTCTCGATGGTTACCTCGGCGGATTAAGAGGACTACTGAGCTTGCATGGAAGCATCACCTGTGGGAAGTTCTTGCTGTTACCTGATGCATCATAGATGGGGTAATGTAAAAGAAAAAAAGATTGTGATGCTTATTAAAATCCATCCCTTGGCCTAGATGGCAGCACGGAAAACAATTACGCTCATAGCCATGCTCAAGTCCACGCCATCCCTCTCTGTGAGAGTCCTCGCCTTGAACAGGGGAGAGGAAATACTGGGATATATAATTGTGGAAATTAAGGAAGAGCACGAAATAGGATTGACTATCGACACCGTTCGCCTGAATATAGTCCAAATACCCGATTGAAAACCTTATAATGCGAACGACACGCTATGTATGGGTAAATGTCAATCCATGTTGCGGGTGAGGTGCAACTCGAGTAGGATTCTCATTCCTTTAATGAAAGAACGACCCCGGGTAGCGAGCATCTCTGGTCCTCACCAGGAATAAACTGCGAGAACAACCATAAGCACCTAGGTTCTTCCTCAAAGCAATAAGAGAGGTTAGGTGCAGCAGACATGTACAGGATAACGTTGAATGAAAGACGACGGCAAGCCGTATCGAAGTCAAGTGGTGGGGAAGGCCGTCCAGTGGATACCTACTAAGATACTGACTAGCCACAAGTTAGACTAGCGGCACTCCTTTTAAGGCCCTCGCTGGGGTTGCTGGAATCGCTTCAAATCTCCAGCCCAATGATATTGATGGCTTTTCAACCCCAGCAAACTAGTCCGAATCATCGTTCCCCGAGGCCCGTAGACTAGTTCGCATTGCCCGAAAGAAGGACTTGTGCGATGGGGTAGAACAAGCTCCCGTGTGTTAGAATTGGGGGAGCTTAAGAGCCCTGAGCTAACTTAGGGCTGCCACAAATTGTTTTGAAGATGTAGATACCTCGTGGCATAGATAGAGTACAATCCATAGACTGCTCCCTGAATCATAGAGCTGGTTAGTTTGAGTCAAATTCTGGTAGAAGATTAGTCTCCATTCCATGGTAGGGTGAAATTAACCAATTAACCAACCTCCAATCGCCCAGTGTAGGCCTCGTGATTTCGAACCCACCTGATTACTTTAGACAGAACATAGTAGATACCTATAGTTACTGGTAGGTACCTAGTACTAATACTCCATCCATCGCACTGTGCACAGCACAGTACATTACCACTTTTAACGAGTACATCTTGCAAGCCCGGTTGGGGCCGGGGTTCGATGAATGTGTTTCGGGCTCACCAATCTGCAACATTTGTAGGTAGCATCAGGCAGTCTCATTGGATTGGCGAGCGAGTCCCGAGTGGAATTTGAGTGTCATTATGGCAATTCCTGGTTCTTGTCCAGAGTCTGAAAGAGGGGTGGAAACGAGAAGAATTGTACCAGTGAGAAAAAGGTAGTGAAGCCATCGTTGACAGTATTACTCATGTATTTCGCCGCGGGCAGTTACCCTTTTCTTTCCCCTCTCTCTTCTCTCTCCGCTGATTTCCCCACCGTGACATCATGATACTGCTTCCTCATCTGTGGGTTTGCCCTCTTAATTTCCACCTTAGTCAGTGGATGTTATGAATGATACTCCAGATCTCAAGGATGATTCAACTTCCCATTCTGTGTAATACTTAGTACGGAGTAGAATTGGCTGGTTGACCCTTTTAATCAAAACTATTTCGCCCTCTTCGCAGCCACAAAGCAAATCGAACATTCAGGGATCAATTCAGGACTTGTCGAAGCTCAGAGCCGAGAATCAGAGAGAAAAAAGCACACTGCTGTCGGCTAACAACGTACAGTAAGTTATACAGCATATAGCCTGTTTATGAATGATCGGCTGTCAATGGCGCAGGTGCCACTTCAATCTCCTGCAATGATAATCAGCAAGAATCACCTGGCTGTAGTGCTTGTTTTCACTTTGTTCTCATTTTTGTTTGTTTTTTTCTTTTCTTTTTTCCCTTTTCTCTTTTGAACTCCTGTGAATTTCTTTTTCATGGTGTCGAAAAGTGTCCCGGTAATTTTGAAGAGCCTCAAGCAAATACGGTGGACATTGGTCTGATTCATCTTGGTTCGAGATTCTTCAAGCCCATTGTATAGGTTCATTGACTAGGATTCAATGGCTTCTTAAGGTCAGCTTAGAGGGAGGGAATTCAACATTGGACAGCAAGATAAATTATGCTCCAGATTCAGTAATACCGATGGATTCCAGAGAACGACTTGTCTTACATAACAGAGCAGGATACTCGCGAAGACGTATCATTGCTTTTGATAACAATCACAATTTGATTACCAATTCTAGAGCTTCAACAAGCTAGAGATCGGGCAGAGAACTCAAAAGGAATGCTACTGCACTAGGGATGCCGCAATACGCTTCTGGATTTCCCTTTCATGTATTTGTGTATTTTGGCCATCTTTTTCCTTTCACTGATACGTATTTGAGTGGGTCTCTTGGCAGTAGCTGACTAATTAGTATAGTTTATCTACTAATCGGAAATTCAGCTTTGGAGCCTACTGATAAGCCTATTCTTAAAAGAGCTTAGTGCAGAATATATAAGCAAAAACCAGTTTTTCCCTTACATTCTTGGTAGGCCCAAAGGCGCAAAAAACACGTTTTTTGAAATATCAAAACGGCAACTCTATACTGCACAGCTACTTGCATGGCTAAGCACTTTGAAGCACCCAGTTCAGTGTGACCTAATTTTATAATAGCATCGCTAGGAGAAGCTTATTATTGTCACAGCTAAGGCTGCTGTGAATGCAGTACATGAAGCGGCAATAGCCGCAAGCAAATTGAGCTAACCCCACTGCACTGATGGCAATGCTCTGGATCTGGACAGCTACTAAGGCAGGTACTGGGAAAGCTCTACCTGGTTGCTATCACTGAATCTTGTGTGTATGCCTAGACCATCTTTACAAACGTCGCCAGAACAAAGCTGGATGATAACAACCTGTGTCAACCCTGCTCTAAAGGTGAAACCAACTGTGTAATACATGATTGTTACTGTTTACGTTCCATTACAATTGATGTGGTTGTAGACTGCAATTGAACTGGTTATTCTTGTTCTTGATTGGAAGTGACTTAAATTTACAGGACAACCTTCAATCTCGCCTTACATATATTAGGGTCTATCTTAGTTGCGGTCCATTGGACACTTGATACTGCTCGCATGGCAAGAGACTTTCGACACATGCACAACCTGTCTTGGTTTGTCTTCTCGTTAATCTCTGTGTTTCTCCTCTACATTGCCTAATTTGATAGTATTTACACTAGGCGTATTTTTAAACCACATGTGAATCACTATATCTTTATAGATGTACCTCATAGCAAAGAAAGACGAGCTTCATCGAGGGGTCTGTCACAGCATATATCAGTCTTACTTTCTAAGGAAAGTGAAAGTGTAATTCATTCCAGTTACTATAGTTGGACTATGCTTATGTTATTAATTTGAGGCCCGTAGAGCGTAGGATCTAGGCCATGGTAGATAAAGATACCCAAGCCTAGTCCAATTTGTATGTGTGCGCGTGGTCCTCGGTGGGCCTTAGGATATATAGGTCATTTATTTCTACTAAGTACATTTATGGTAATAGACTACCATAGACTACCATACCGAGACCAGCTCTTAATACCACCAACTCGCGGCTCCTCATTGTGAAGCATTGTGGCGAATACTACGGTTGGATGCGCATTCACCGAACCAACCTGTGGCTATACTGCTCCATGCCGATAGAAGAGAGCGGCAATCATGGCTTTAGGAGTACGGCATTTAAAGTATCCGTCATAGGAGCCATCCGTCGTCCCATGAGAGTAACTCGACCCCCGTCAGGCTCTGAGTGTGGCACCGGATGAGCCACAGGAGGCTTGACCACAGTGAAGTAGTATTAGTTATTGTGTGGTGATATCTTTTCGAACCCGCTTGCCTGATGCTTGACCGCTTTAGAATGATAAACAGGGACGTAGGAACGAATGAGCTTCCCCTACCTACTGCATCATTTATTCATTGTCGATCAAATCGTGTTGCAATGGAACTGAGCGGGCTACAGCCCAGTGGGCGGGCAACGATCCAGGTTCCCAACGTGCTCTTGAGAAAGGGGCGATTTCTGATTTCACATGTCTGACTCAAAGCTATCTATGAGTTAAAGGCTCGGTTACGGGTAGCAAAAGATAGAGCAAGCGCTGAAATCTAGAGATTCGTCGTTGTCGTGAAAGATGCATGTCGGTACATACATACATACCTCACTGGAGATTGACCAAACATGCCAGTACGGTATTACTAAGTACTATACCTAAGTCGAAATTCGGAGTCCGCCCAGGTCACCAACTTACCATACTGTACCGTGCGTGACCCGATACAGCCTTCAGCGTCTTCTGGGTCAGCCAATCAATAGGATGCTTGGGTGAAAATCGCGGATGGTCACTTGACATGAGCAAACCAATAACAGCGGATCATGGATCTGGATGATGGCGAAGGCTACTACTAGGTACTACTACTTACCCTTCCAGCTGAGTGCAGTGCCTGTCACCGGAACTCCCAGTTACAGCCCTGAGGGGCAAAGCCTCCTCAGGTCATGACATCGTTGAAGTACCTCAAGAGCCACTTCTCCGGCGCAGAAATACTCGCCTGTGCTACTATAGTAAATATATAAGTATATACACAGGCTATTTACAGTACTATAAATCCCACCACATAAGAAAGAATAGAGTAAGTACTGTACATAGTAGAAACCCCCGCCGCAGCGGCGTCTTGCAGTTACCTGACCAAAACCCCCTCCTCCTTGACTTAGTTCAATACCTCTCGATCAAATTTTTTCGTCTTCTTCTGCCCAGTGCCTACTGCAGGGACAGAGAGCAGCGATCATTGAAATGGAAGTGCTACCAGCTTTGTATTCAATTAATGTCCTAGCCCCGCCTCCGGGCGAGACCGTGGCCAGGAATGATCAATTAATGGAATCAAAACTCCGACTCCGTCGCTAAATTGATTATGGAGTGTGCAATCCTGAAGATTCCTCTCTAAGATTAAGAGCAATCCATTCATTCCCTGTGGCCCTAGACTAAACAGCACGTTGTTGAGTCCCAAACCCGGACGCTCGGAGCCAAGGTCATCTGCCCATGGGAGCAGTAGCAGCTCCCGCCCAATCTCAGCGGTTCCACACTCGGTCCGTCATCAACCCTTCAAATGATCGTTTTCTAGTTCACTTGCTAGTGACTAGTTGCGCTCATGTCTGAGGGTTCATTATCGTCCTCTGCGTTGGCGCCGTCGGCTTACAAGCTTCGCTCTGCCCTCGCCCACCCGCAGTGACCTCATCAGGTGGCGGATTCCAACTCTAAAAAAGACTATGTATGGGTCGGTAGCATGGCGCACAACGAGGTCTCTGGTACGGTAGGCTTTTTGTGAGCGATGAATTCTTGCGACACGAATTCATCCAAAAGATGCCTAGAGCATATATATGTATGTACCTTGCGTCCACTTGCAGTAAGGAAATCAGCGTCATAGGTGCTTTGGATTGATATATAGAAGGCTAGAAGCTATTCATTTTCAGACTTACAGTGGAATGGAAGAGTAGGAACGTCCCCAAGCTATCCATGATGGGGAAGATTGTACGGTTTAGATGCAGTGCCCATGCCATGGTGTCAGTAGGATACCGTAATAGGACACGTACATACATACATACATACATACATACATACATACATACATATATACATGCTGTACTGTACTGAACCGGCCAAGCTACTACCTGCCTAAATAGTAGGTACTAGGTAGTAGTAGCAATACAAATATTCACTCACTGGCTTATCAACTGTTATTTAGGAAGTCCTAGAAAGGTGGCAAGTGCATACAGTTATATTTTCAAGTTACTTAAGAGCTAGCCTTGTCGGGGAATGTGATGTCGGAGGCCACAAACAGCAATCCTTTTCTCGATTGATACATATTGCTAACCTTCCAATTCGCACTGCATGGTCTATCCGCCAGTAACATGTAAGTTACTGCCGTTAGTAAAGAGGGAACCCCGTCTCCATTCCCGCCGCTGCCTCTGCCCTGAGTGCCCTCCGAATAATTTCCAAGCTAAACTACCTAAACCCAAACCTCCCAAAGACTGGGGGCAAGCTGTAGCTAAAGTACTAGTATAGTTAGTAGCAATGCTCATTTCTTTCTCCTTTTGGTAGATACCTGCTCTGCTCTCCGTGTCCGATCTTCTTCCCTTTTTCCCTGGGCAATTTGGATTGAGTAGACTGCGATGTCTACTCATTCATCGCATTTGATCCATGATATCTGCTGATATTGCCCGAAGAGGAACAGAAGAGGGACGGAGGAAGCGATAGGGAGTTGGCTCGTGTGTTCCTTACTTTACTATCTCCCTCTCCCTCCCGAGTGCTTTATTGCCGCGTTCCTGCAGCCCGCGCGTGTTCGGGCTTCCTCGCTCGACCAACGTCACCTGCTCTCTCGCTCTCCCTCCTGCTCTTCCCTCCCTCTCTCTCTCTCCCTCCCTCTCTCGCCTCCTCCGACCATCATTTCCCCCCTGTGAGAACCTGTGCTTCTCTTTTACCCTTTACTTAGTACCTTACCCGCCCTTCCTTGAATTCGTCCTGCCACTTGCTCTTCTCTCTCCCAACCGATTCCCTCGAATCAGCTGTTCCGATTTCTTTCCAGTTGCTTCTCTCCGTTCCTCTCTCTCTCTCTTTCTCCCTACCCACACCCCTTCCCAACTCTCTATTCTCTCTTTTTGTTCTTCTCCCCTCGTCCGCCCGCCCGCAGTTCGATCCCATCCTCTCCGGGCGACAACTGCTCTCTGGTCCTCTCTGTGTCCTGTACTTCTTGGCGTCCTCTCCAAGTCATTGGTCCTAGGTGGTCGCCGGAGTCTTCCCTTCTGCGATTCGCCCGCCCGCTTCTCAACCTTTCATCTCACGCGCACCTCCACTCAACATCCACCATCCTTCGGATATTCCGCCCTCCCAGCGCACCCCTCCCCAACTTGTGCTCCACCGACGACAGCTCTGCCCAAACGGACTCTGCACACCTTGCTTCAATATCCCTTCGCATCCGTTCACTGTTCACCCTCAGGGACTCCCATTGTCCATAGCATTGCTCTAGCTACCGCCCATTGTCGTCTCCACCAGCCATCCGTGATGTCACAGAATCGGCCCGGGGTGTTCTCGAGTTTGCGCATCGGTGGTAAGACACAATCCTCCCCTCGCTCTCCCTTCTCTTCTAAATCACCCATTGTCCATCGTATCATCATCAAGCCAGATGGCTGACTCTATCCTCCCCACTATTCTTGATCGCATAGAGGTCGTCCGCGAGAAAGTCCAGGATGGACTCACCGGGGAAACCAAGGAGATCTCCTACTCACAATGCAAAATCGTCGGCAATGGATCATTTGGTGTCGTCTTCCAGACCAAGATGATGCCAAGCGGCGAGGACGCTGCCATCAAGAGGGTTCTTCAAGACAAGCGGTTCAAAGTACGTGGTTCGAGCCAACTGTTTGACCACTCCTGCAAGGTTTCTGACAATCTCACAGAACCGCGAGCTACAAATCATGCGGATCGTGCGCCACCCTAACATCGTTGAGCTCAAAGCTTTCTACTATTCTAACGGCGAAAGGGTATGTTTGGCTTGACCTCATGCTTCTCCACTTGAGTGTCGCAGAACCTGGGTTTTCTTGGGTCACTCCATACTGACTGATCGGATCGCAGAAGGACGAAGTTTACCTCAACCTCGTCTTAGAATATGTACCGGAAACGGTGTATCGGGCGTCACGCTATTTCAACAAGCTGAAGACGACAATGCCGATGCTAGAGGTCAAGCTATACATTTACCAACTTTTCCGCTCCTTGGCCTATATCCATTCCCAGGGCATCTGTCATCGAGATATCAAGCCGCAAAACCTCCTCCTGGATCCGAGCACCGGCATTCTGAAGCTTTGCGATTTTGGTTCCGCGAAGATTCTCGTCGAAAATGAGCCGAACGTCTCGTACATTTGCTCTCGCTACTATAGAGCACCAGAGTTAATTTTCGGCGCGACGAATTACACCACAAAGATCGGTAAACCTCGCCGGTCACCCTCGTAATATTCTGGATGCTAAAGCTTCTTAGATGTGTGGTCCACTGGTTGCGTTATGGCCGAGTTGATGCTCGGACAGCCCCTTTTCCCTGGAGAGTCAGGGATTGACCAATTGGTGGAGATTATCAAAGTTTTGGGAACACCAACGCGAGAGCAGATCCGAACCATGAACCCCAACTACATGGAACACAAATTTCCCCAGATCAAGCCCCACCCGTTCAACAAGGTAGGTCGTGTCCGATGGATTTCCATTTCCTTCCTTTTCTTTTTCCCTGTAAGTCATCAATGTCTAATTCAGCATTAGGTCTTCCGGAGGGCACCTCACGAGGCCATTGATTTGATCTCCGCCTTGCTTGAATACACCCCTACGCAACGTCTTTCAGCTATTGAGGCGATGTGCCACCCATTCTTTGACGAGCTCCGAGATCCCAACACTCGGCTTCCCGATTCACGACACCCCAGCGGCTCAACAAGGGACCTCCCAAATCTCTTCGATTTTTCCAGACATGGTTTGTCTTCCGTTGGCTTCAGTGCACCTTGCTTGTCTCAAATGCTGACATATGCCTGCCCTCGCAGAGCTTTCCATTGCCCCCGGAATAAACAATCGGCTGGTTCCTCCTCATGCGCGCCCTGCTCTTGAGGCCCGTGGATTGGATATCAACAATTTTAAACCGCTCTCTAAGGAAGAAATGCTCGCACGCCTGGACTGAGTTGATGCAGGTGAAGCCTATGAGTAACACGCTTTCTACAGTGCAAGGGTCATTGCACATGATTGCAGGTATTTGATTTCATGTCCTATGGGCTCACTTTCGTGCATCGGGCGATTTGTGATAAATGGGTAAGGTTTGTCAATGTCGTAGACCTAACCCATCGGTTGGGGCATCCGGGAGCTGGCTTCTGAATGAGCGAAACGGAGAGAAATGGCATAACGCAAGCATAAGGGCGGAAATGGCACCAAAAAAAAAAGGATATATGATCAGAATGAAAAGAAAGAAAAAGAGAGTGAGCTGGGGGAGACGACGTGTGTCCCGGGCGATGAACAGAAAAGTTTCAAAGAGGGGCTCAGGGATAATGGCTGTCTTACAGACATGGTTCGATGAGTTGTCATATCCTGGAGCTACCGAGTTGTCTGAGACAGCTCTTGGGAAAGAAGAAAAAAAGTGATACCCTTATTGCGTGAGTCTGCCTTTCGGAATTTGAGTCTGTCGTTTGCGAACCTCCCATTCAAGGGGCCCTTGCAGCAAGTTGCCCGCAAATCTTGCTCAAAAGGGCGGTAAGGGATATCCTACAAATGCGTCAGATATTATGAGGATTTTCTTTGTTTGGATGCACATTGTGTTGTGCCTGTGAGTGTGCTTGAATATAGGAATTGGAGGTCTTCTCCTTGACTTGCAGCTCTAGAAGCCCCATCTGTGTGTCTCTTTTGCTTCGTTACTTTCTTTTTTATTCTTATATCTTCCTATATTGCTTTGTTATCCGAACTGTCAAAATCTCCATCTTTCCATTGCCCTCTTGATTCGTTGTTCTCCCGTGTTCCCCCTATACTAAGGTATCATCAACCTATTACTACTTCAGGATCTTCTCAACCGTCGTTCGCTTGACAAGGATGGTCGTGCTGCTGGACTGGCTTGAGACGAAGCTACGATGCTAGTTACTGCCACAGGACTGCCTCTGATCTCCGAAAGCAGACAGAACTTACCTTTCTTGCATGCTTTTGTTATGGTTCTTCGCTAGACTTCCCTGACGTATACCTGGATATCCATATCCGGCAATGTATGATTGCTCAACCAATATATGTTGGTCTCTTAACGATTTGTCCGGCATGGTGATACACTTACACCTCCCTGTATCTCGTTGTACGTGTACAGCCGCAACTGGTAGACCTGGAAATGGGCTTTAGCTCAAATTGATAGACAGATGCGATAGAGGCCAGTTCTACTGGTTTTTGCCGTCCTCGAGACGAAGTGGGTATTGAGTATTTCACCGAATAGGTAGTTAGAGCGCACTGCCCGAGTCAACTGGTTGAAATATGTGCGCGGTTATATAATCAGCGGGTCGGAGGATCCCAAGCTCCGGCCGGGATCGCTGCGCATCAACGGGGCTGTTTTGCTTCAAGACATACTCGCTCTTTACCCCCGACCCAGGCCCTGCTGAAGAGCTCATAGCTCCGGTTTTCTCTGACACACTTGCTACAGACCACCACTTCTTCGCTTTGTTCAGTTGCCTTCTGTGTGCGAAGCTGTCCGGGTTTACCTAGCACTTTCCTTCATGGCCGATTACGAACGTCGACCCCATGGCCCAAGGGGTGGTCGCAAGAGGCGCTATCGAGGTCAGTAACACCGTCTGCTCGCTCGCTTAAGCCCCATTTCAGTGGCTATATTGTTTCACTTAGCTCCGTTTTGTCTTCCACTTCCATGACCCGACACGATCCTATTACCATACAGACTGACAGGTGTGCGCGATCAGAGGACGATGATTACGACCGCCGCCAGAGGCGCAGATACGAGGAGCCTTTGTTTGTCAAGATTCGCAGGCAGCTGCTCACAATCGCCGAATCTGTACGATCACCTGCGATGAAACGGCTCGCGTCGGTGTTCACCTTTACAAGAGCTCTAGCTGACCTATTTCACCTCGCTCCAGGCTGCCCGAAGAGTAGAGGACGACGCTATCCAGATCGCCAAATCTGTGACTGATAATTATGGAGATGAAGAAATCAAGGGAGTATTCCTTGACACCGCAGTCGATCTGTATGTGACTACCCCCGCCACCCCCTTACGATTGATAATACCTTGGCCCCAAGCTAACAATGGTCGCAGTGTTCTTGAGCAGCCATTGAAGATCCCTTTCATCGCGGCCACAGTTCTTGCCGCAAATGTCCTGAAATCAGAGCCAGTTTCAGACATACTGAAGAGGGCCGGAGAATCGTTACAAAAATACGTCAATGCCGGTGCCTGGCGTGAAGTCAAGCTCCTCCTTCGTTTCCTCGGGTGCCTTCAAGGCATCTTTGAAGGAGACGGTATATTTCCCGTGCTGGAGGAAATCTTCTCTCGCGCAGTTGATCTCCAAACCGCGTCCTCTGAGGATGTGAGTTTATCAGTAGCACGCTTTTATGAACCGAACTCATGCTAATAGCTTGCGACAGCTGCTCGGTCTGGAGCTCGTTAAGATCATCCTCTTCACACTACCATATGCGATGGCATCGCCCGCAACCGGCTTCGACACTCAGGCTACTGCTCTTCTCGAGAAGACGGACATCATCGCTTCCACTCCGCATGCGCTTGTGGATCTCGTGAACCCGTTCAGTCTCCATGAAGGCAAGCCGACCGCCACAGAGAGCATCATTAGCTTGATGCAGAAACATCTGCAGAGAGAATCTACTCAGTCCTGGGAGCTCGCATGCCTTCCGCGCCCATGGAGACGGATCTATGAATCTCTCGGGGCACAGGAAGATGTTCGAGACGAGGGTGCTCAAGATGGGGAAGAGGACCGATCACCAAACTCTGCGGGCCCCGGACCAAAACACGCTTTCCCACAAATCGTCATGCCTAATCCTGTCGGCAACGGGGCAAGGGCGATCTTCCCAGAGATCTATCTCTCTGTATATGCGAATCAAGATATCGAAACCGTTCCTCCAACCACGGATATTGCGTCGTCTCTGTTGCGAGACTCGCTTGTTGACACAATCAACATCCTTGACTTTAATCGTATTGCAACTGCGAAGTATTTGATTGACGTTGACTGTTATTTTACACCGAATACATTCGTGAAGCGGGCCACGCCTTTTGATCGCTTGCGTGAGTTATCCACTGACCGCCCGCAATGGAAGCCCGAAGACGTCGCCGTGGATGCAGTGTTTTCTCAATTATTCCAGCTGCCATGCCCAGAGCACAAATTCGTCTACTATCATTCGGTTCTCACCGAGTGCTGTAAGATTGCTCCGGCCGCTATCGCCCCGAGCCTGGGCCGAGCCATTCGCTTTCTGTATCGCAGCCTTGAATCGATTGACCTTGACCTTAGTCATCGCTTCCTGGACTGGTTCTCGCATCATTTGAGCAACTTTGGTTTTACGTGGAAATGGAGTGAATGGTTTGCTAAAGCAAAACCGATAGCTCTAGTACATAAGCTAACATGATTCAATAGGATCGAGGACCTAGAGTTACCCGCGGTTCATCCTCGGATGGCTTTTATAACG
The DNA here is from genome assembly GCF_003184865.1 of Aspergillus homomorphus CBS 101889. Classification (NCBI taxonomy): domain Eukaryota; kingdom Fungi; phylum Ascomycota; class Eurotiomycetes; order Eurotiales; family Aspergillaceae; genus Aspergillus; species Aspergillus homomorphus. The sequence continues at coordinate 45,634 of NW_020291945.1, read as the reverse complement.
GGAGCGCTCGACAAGGAGATACGATTAAGCTTTGCTCAGCGCATCAGAGGGACTTTACCTGACCCGTATCAAGAATTTATTACAGAGGGGAAGGAGAAGGACACTCCGGATTTCAAGTACTTGTCCGATAGTGAGTTCATAGTACCCTATCTTCAATCCTATTTTCCCCTGTCGACCGCTCCAGATTTGCGTCTTGATCGGTTGCAATTTCGTGAGTATTGCATTGACACACATTCCAGCTACACCATATGCCAATGAGGGCAAGGAGATTATGCAGCTTGTCCGAAAGAAAGCGAGCGATGAGGAGATACAACCCTTTATCGATGCAATCGAAGAGCAAGCTAAATCTTTGGGGGTCAATGATCCGCTGCTTCCATCGACCGACGCACTTGTTACAGCTATTTGCTTCGTGGGCTCCAAATCTCTTTCTCATGTCCTGTCGTGCATTGAGCGAAACAAGGAGCGATTATTGGCCATTGGGCCTAAGTCTCCTCGAGCTCAACGCCAAATCATCACCTCCGTCATGGAATACTGGGTGGATCAGCCCGGTATTGGCATCAACATCATCGACAAACTTTTGAACTATACCATCCTCACACCGCTGTCAGTCGTCGAATGGGCACTGGTCGACAAACTTGAGGCTGGCACAGTTCTTGCAAAGACGCACGTCTTCGAAATGATTTCCGCCACTGTTGGTAAAGTCACCAATCGTCTACGCCAGATTGTTGCTGCCCGTACTCAACCTAGTCTGTATGAGCCTCAACTGAGCGTTCTAGATGACACTCTAAATCGTGAGAAGGCCGACATGCAGGTCCTCTTCCGGGTCATTGAGGATACCATCGTGTCGGTCGCTGGCGGTAGTAATGACGAGTTGATGGAAAGGGGGGACGGAAGCGGTACTATGCCTGAGGATGAGATCATCCGGCGTTGGGGCCAGCGGTGGCTGAGAGTATTCCGGCGCAAAGCCGGCGTTGAGGAGTCCTTCATCATCGAGGCCATGGCCAGGGCGATTCCGGTAGGCACGGTTGCACCTCCAGCCTTCGAGGACCCCGCTGCTTACGACCGTGCTCCGCTAGACGGGGACATGGATATTGCTGACGGGGTGGAGTGAACTCGACCACGCAACTTTGCAAAAGGCACGATTTCCGGTTTTCTGTGATCAGAGACTTTATGTTGGAACCGAGACTGGTTCTCACTTTGTACCTCTAGGTGCGTTCGCGCGTATTGTATGTGTATGTGTGCATATGTCTGTGCTACCTTTATACGATCATCAAGCTAGCGGGTGGGCGCATGTGAGTTGCTTGTATAGACACCCTTGGTCGACTTTGGCTGAGACCTACCGTTGTAGAAGGGGGATATATGAATTGGACACCAGTGTTGGACGTACGGTCTCACTTGGGACTCTACAGAGGTATATCACAACATGGCAGCCACTCACCCTGCTGGAGAGGTCCGATTCCGGTGCTGGCGCCTCAATTACAGATACTATATATGGTGGAGTAGGAGCACAATCCGCTGGCATGCGTAGCTTTCTTGTACCATACTAAACGGAGGATAAATTCTCGGTCAGCCAGGAACCTCAATAGAATAGAATCCTGGCCCGCTGCCAGAATTTAACAGACATGTATCAATATTTTTAAAATTTCGATACCGCGGATTCACATCTCTATCACCGCGGCGCATTGTTGATTGCATTGGAGGTGTACTTGCGTGTAGCTCCCGAAAACCAGACCTTAGAAGGAATAACGCCGGAGCTAATCTTTACGCCGCATAACAACGCCTCAAACAAGAGCTTAGCAGCAAGATGATTCATAATGCGGGGCCCGATTTGCTTTTGAGAAGATTTCGATAGGCAAACTCATGTGATCTTCAATTTCTGCTCTAGTACTGCGATTGAGTTGGCTAAAGAACATATATATCGTATCCACCCCCTCATGATGATGATGAAAGTATGTGCAAGCGGAAGAACAAAAGTGCTCAACCTCAAGGTCGCAGGTTCAGCACCACAAGCACACCTTAAGCCCTTGATTTCGGCAACGAATGTAAGATACAAAAAATGCATTAATGAAACAATTAATATACCAGAAGGGGTGTTGTACAGAAAGTGATTAAAGGATATGATAGTGATAGAAGAAAGAGGATGTTGTGAGAGGAAAAGCCATGGTCTCGTAAAATAGCCCCGCCCCTGTAGCAGAACGTGGTGGTGGGGAGAGAAACGATTAAGTCGTAGCTCGGTTCCGAAACCGTCACATCGCACTCCTCTGATTCCCTGACGCATCAGCCGGCTTCTTCTTGGACTTTGCGGTCCGATGCGTAGTATAGGCTGCAAAAGCCCAGGGTAGGATCGAGTTGCAACGGCCTGGGGCAAGATCCTCGTGTTATTGTATTCAATGGTGAGTTTCCAGGCCCATAGCTCCTGTTGCTTCACAAGGTTTTCTTGGTCTCTTCTTCGGCCAAGTACTTTCGGTCATCGTCACCTTCGACCGTCTTGAGAATCGTCTCCATTTCCTTTGTTTGGCGCTTCCATTCCTCCTGACCGTTCTTGGTCTCACGGCGGAAAAGTTCCTCGTTCGGTTTTCGGTAGCTACCGCCCAAACGATCCCACAGAGTAGTAAATTGACCATAGTTGTAGTTGAAGTAAAGATGATGCATCGTGTGGCACGCGGCACCGTTAACGACTGGGCTGTTGGCCACATATTCGCCATCATGAATCAGCACCGTCCAGAGATTGATGAACCCAAAGAGGAAGACGTATGCAACTTTCTGCAGGGGAAATATGAAAGGGAATACGTGATAAGGGACACTCTGCGACCAGCCATCAAGCGGATGAAAAGCGTGCGAGGCAAAGGGACTGGGCATGATCCATTTGTGGTGAGGCTTGTGTAGTGTCTTGTATATCCATGGATGGTGCAAGCCACGGTGAATCCAGTAAATACACAGATCTGTAAAAGCGATAAATAGTGGGAACTGCAAGATGCTATAGTAGGGAAAAGGCTCTTCATCAAAAGTATCGTAGAGTTTGGCGTAGCCACGGACTTCCGCGACCAGGAAGGGAGCAGTCAACAAAGACATGACTGGCATCGATTGCATGGTTTGTGCAATCTCCATTGGGATTTGATTCTTGAGAAACTTGGGATGGTGAATTGTAGTCTTGTCCCAAATGAAGATGTACGAAAGGGTTGCACAGAGGAAGTAGACAATCAAACCGAAAATCCTATTCACATAGCAGCCCTCAATTAGCATACGGAAAAGCCCGACAGGTAGATGATTACATACCAGACGATCAAGAAGAAGCTGAGAAACTGACGGTAGATATTATTCCTCGGCCAAGCGCTCATGTAGGCGTACTTGCTAGGTTCCAGATAGAACAATTGCGTGGCCGGTTCATAGACATAGGGCTTGGATGCGCCAAATAAGGAGAGTGTGCTGTTGACAGCCGTAGTTAGGCCAGGAATTGATACCGATGAGGAGAGCGACAGAGGGAGGAGAGAAGAGTAGAGGCGATCACCAATGAAGGTGTCCCAAATTTCGAGGGCGATATCCATGTTCGTGTCCTGATCGCTACACGGATACAAGAGCGAATGAGGGAGCCAGACAATGAAGACAAGCAAGGACCTCGATGAAGATTGAAATCAAGGCGACAAACAAGAGACTGGCACTTGTGAAATGCAGAGGTAGATGAAGGCACTCGATGGAAGAGAGACCGGGGGGGAGGGGGAGTGGAGGAGGAGGAGTAGAAGGAGGGAGTAAGTAGGGGTGAATTAGTTGCCGTGAAGAATGGATAGAATGAAATTATGCAGGGACCCGGTGGAGAGTGAATAACAAGGAACACCAATCAAGTCAATAGTCTGCTAGAGAGGGAGGACCCAAGTGATCACACCAGAGCGGAACAAAGCCAGCCGCTCGCCTCCTTTGATTTGTTGCCTGCTTTACCCCTAGTGGGGAAGGAAGAACTTGGATCCATGATTATCCATGATCATGGATAATGGATACGTTTATGTCCTGTATATGGTGATGTAGGTACAATCGCACGGGGAATCTGTAGAATGTCTGACGTGGATTAGCTCACCAGACTGCCATCAAAGCGATCTGACCCTATGTTTGGTGGTGTGGTAGTCGTTTGATACTGCATGAACATTCTCGTCAGGAACATGATGTTTGTTGTCAAGTCAATCTGTAAGGCCGTTGATCTGATAAGGATTAAAGATGAAGGAATGAGCTATGAATGGTAGGTGTTGCTGTCGGGATGAATTCTTGGGGGGAATATCATTTCTCCATGAATAGCCGACGGTAGTAGTAATGATCCAGGAAAGTACATGAGTAGGGTTAATCTCAGCTTGCTGGCCTTGATTAACTACGTAGTAAGTAGTTAGTTAATTAGTTTAGTTACCTAGGAGTCAGTTAAACTTAGGCGGGTTTGGTCATCTGCTATGCCTAGAAATGAACGGGCAACTGGTCAGGGTCAATGGCTTCGCTTGGTTCGCGCCCGGAGCTGCAGCCGCTCGCTTGAGGCGGCAAGCAGCGGGTGGCGATTGGGTAGCGGGGATCTCCTAGCGGAGTCCGTACCTTACCTAAACCGAACTGTCACCTCATCTGAATCGACTCCTCTCCTTCAGCCTCAGCAACTCAACCTCCCGCTTCCTCATCTCATCCACACCCAACCTCTTATCCTTTCATTCCCATTCAATTCTCCTACCAGACAGTACCACACTATCCCCGCTCCCCAGCCTCTCTCTTCCTCCTCACAAACCCCCACATTACCACTTTCGATCGGGCCAACTCTGGTTCCCTTTCTCTTCGTCAAACATCGATTTCTGGTTAAGCTCACTACTGCGCCAGATCCTCAGGGGCGCGCTGTAATGCGGCTGCGTTGACTGAATCCTTTTTTTCAGTCTCTGTAGCCCCGGCATCGGAAAAATTGATATATTCTTTGCCCGTCACAGAAAAAAATATCACCGTTGAGCAAAGCGAACCGACCTCCCTGTCTCACACTCAACACGGCATTCTCTTCTCTATTCTCCCCCTTCGCTCCTTCACCGAGGTCTTCCTCACCTTCCCTCCTCAGGTCACTTTTTGAAATTCGACTTTTTTGAGTCGGTCCTCCGGCTTTCCTCACGCGGGTAGGAGTTAATCACAAGCGTGCGCCATGTATAACACTCATCGCGGGATGGTTCCCGCTCCCAACTCGCGCCTGACGGAGTTGTTGGACCAGCTGCGCCAGGAGTTTGAGAATCAATCTAGAAGCACTGGCGAGTTTGAACACCAATGTATGTCTGGTTTTTCTTCATCTTTTACGTGGTTCCCTGCATCGGTTCTGCGACTGGAGGTCTCCCTTCAAATCATGGCCTTCTCTCTGCCGGCTCTATTTAGTCGCGCGGCTCCAATTTACTGGAGGGGAAAACGGAAAGAAAAAGAGAAACCGGCCACACAGGGACACTCCCTCGGGGTGCGACTTGCTAACTAAATCCTTCTAGTAACTGGACAGCTTCAAGAAATGGAGATGATTCGGCAGAAGGTCTTTCAGCTGGAGCAGGCGCAAGTCAAGATGAAACAAGAGTGCGTGACCTATCACATACGAACATCACTTCAGGTGCGCGGTACCAAGGAAAAACTAATGCCTATCGCTTTGTAGCTATGAAGCGGAAATCCGAGTGCTGCGACACGAACTTGAGTCGCGCGGTGTCCAACCCGTTTCATCGCATATCGCCGGCCCCGCCCAGCACGCTGGCCCTACTCAGGCGCCGCCTCCTGCCTTGGGTCATGGCCCGAGCAATCTGTTTGGCGGGATCATGACCAACCAAGGAGGTAGTGGCCCCGGTCTTGCCCCCCCACCTCCCCAGGATCAGCAGCCTCCCCAGCATACCCTTCAACAGCCTGCTGCCGCGGCTCAGCAAGGAGCGCCGCAACCACCCCAGAGCTCTTTTGGAGGATATCAGCCCGGTGCTGCTGTGAACGGTATGTTATGGCGCTGGTATTATCAGCAGATTCTCTGACCGCTGACTCGGCTGTGCCTTGATTTCCATTTAGGCTACGGGCCCCCTCCTCCACCTGCCGCCTCTCCAGGTCCTGGTAAGCGGCCTCGCGCTCCTCCAGGCCCTGCTACTCCCCAGCAAACTCACCAGCTCGCCTATCCCGATCCTCGCGTCTCGCCACAGTTGGCCCGGCCGACTCCACCTACTCAGACGATGGTCCGCGACCGCCCTGGAAACATGCTCGCCAACTGGAACCCCGACGAGCTACCCGCCTCGCAAAAGCGTGAGGGTGCTGATTGGTATGCTGTGTTCAACCCCGAAGTGCAGCGCGTACTAGATGTGGAGCTTGTTCATCATCTTGTCCACGACAGCGTCGTCTGCTGTGTCCGATTCAGCCGCGACGGCAAGTACTTGGCCACTGGCTGTAACCGTCAAGCGCAGATCTACGATGTTACCACTGGCCAGGTTGTCGCCACGCTGCAGGACGAGAATGTTGATAAGAATGGCGATCTATACATACGTAGTGTCTGCTTCAGCCCAGATGGCAAGTACCTTGCCACTGGTGCCGAAGATAAGCAAATTCGGGTACGTCTTGCTCCGTCTTCCTCCAGGAAGAGAAAAGCGTGCTTGGCACGATTGCATTTCTAGCATCGTATCTCTTTGCCGTTTGCCATACATGAGTCGTACTCTGTTGCATCAACTCAACCGCTACGCCTCTTTCCCATTTAAGGGGCTGCTTCCGAGTTCTAGCTTGTGGGGTTTCTCCATTTCAGAAGCTAACTACCGTCTTCTAGGTTTGGGATATCGCTTCTCGGACTATCAAGCACATTTTCACTGGCCATGAGCAGGATATCTACTCTCTGGACTTTGCTGGCAATGGCCGCTATATCGCGTCTGGTAGTGGAGACAAGACTGTCCGTCTTTGGGACATTCTCGATGGCAAGTTGGTTTATACCCTAAGCATTGAGGATGGTGTGACCACTGTGGCCATGTCTCCGGATGGTCATTACGTTGCCGCGGGTTCCTTGGATAAGAGCGTTCGCGTCTGGGATACCACCACCGGCTACCTCGTGGAGCGCCTGGAGAACCCGGATGGCCATAAGGATAGTGTTTACTCGGTCGCCTTCGCACCTAACGGCAGGGACCTAGTCAGTGGCAGTCTGGACAAAACCATTAAGCTTTGGGAGCTCAACGTTCCCCGTGGCGCGTATCCGGGGAGTGGAGTCAAAGGTGGTAAATGTGTCCGTACTTTCGAAGGTCACAAGGTAATTCGCCCTGTTGCTCCACAGCACTTGTAGTAGCTAACTTCAAGGTCAGGACTTTGTGCTCAGTGTTTGCTTGACTCCCGATGGCCACTGGGTCATGAGTGGCTCCAAGGATAGGGGCGTTCAATTCTGGGATCCGATCACAGGTAACGCACAGATGATGCTTCAAGGCCATAAAAACTCGGGTAGGTCAATCCAGATAGTGGTCTCGCTATAATAAGACCTGGCTGACCCCGCTTCTAGTCATCTCGGTCGCTCCTAGTCCGACCAACAATCTGTTCGCCACCGGCAGTGGTGATATGCGAGCAAGAATCTGGAGGTAAGTCTCATTGTCCGTGATCATGGTATCCAGTAGCATGGGACGGAGCGTCTCCCACTCATCGGAACTCTGCTATGTTCTTCACTAACCACTTGACCTTTTCTCTCTCTTTCAGATACTCTACGTATACTGGACGGTGATCGGATTGGTTTAGGAAAGCTTTGGCGCAAACGTGAAATGTCTTTTGTCTTTGTACCTGCTGTTCTTGCCTTGACTTTGAGTATTTGCTGCTTCTCGCTTTGTTCTGCTCAAGGGATTCTGCGTGGCTGAAGGATGATTGGGGCCCCAGCCCATCCTGACTCCTGCGCGCAGTTGGGTGAGTGGCCGTCTTGCGGGGCTAGGTTCTGGTCTTCAGAGACGTAGTCCTACGAACAAGAGCGAAAATAGTCCACAGGCTGTGTTAGTAGTAATCTCCCGCTGAATTTCCGGTAATGAATTTGTCCTCAAACAGGCCCAATGCCATCATGACAAAAACACCGAGAATTGTGAACATCTCCTGGTAGACTCTCACCATAGTTGTCTATATAGCTAGTCTGCAGAGGCTGTCACAACCGCGTTATTTATTCGAAAATGGTGGTGAGGGACCCACTTGAATGGTACTTGCTGAACATGATCCCCAGAGTGATTAGAAGATCACTTCTGCAGTGTCCGGTGCCGAGACCTAAATCCTCACCTATTTGTTTCAGTCTGCAGGTCCATCGGGGACCAGATGGGGTTCCTGTTCCCGTCTAGAGTACAATACAGCGGAGGGATGTCAGATTGTAGCTTGCGAGTACTGATGTTAAGACCCCTATATGCATGCACGTGTGTATGCCGATGAAGAGATGGGGCAGACGCCACACAATCAGTGTAAGGCAATATGCATGTCAGCACGGTTTAGAGTCGGTCGTCTCCGGGTTTAACGCGACCCATCGACTCACATCGGTGGCCAGGCACATGAAGCATAGTGGATTGGGGGAAGGGGCAGCGGAGATCAAGCATTCGACTCTCTATTTTGATAGCCAATCGCTTATTCCTTGACCCCTTACTGTGCTGAATATATTCAGTACCTATGAAAGCGAACTCCATCGGGACATTTCTTGTCGGGATTGAAGCCAGCCGCAAAAACCGAATCATTGCAATCGGGTAGATGCAGGAACGGTCAGCACCTTGCCCTTCGCCTAGGTCAAATTACTCTTCTTGCCGAGGAAGAACTTCCCGCGTGGTAGGTATACGGGATGGGATGATGGCCTCTGGAGATCATTGCCAGGATTGCTTCCCAGGCAGCAGGTTACAGTCTGAGGCATGGGCGGAGTACAAAGCACATTCAATACGAGTCTTTGTGTGGCCAACTCGGTCAATCCTAAGGGTCGGGATGTATGGAGTAGTGGTCAGATTCTTGCAATGGAGATGAGACTGGTAAGCTCCAAATTCGGCAGCGCAGTGCAATGTAATGTGCCATGGGATGGTTGGTGGCACCACCCTGTCTGTTACTTGGTGAATTGTGGTAGGAAAAGAAATGACTCGGTTTCTGCGGACGTATGCGATGGCCCTTGGCATCTAATTGCTGAATTGAGTAGGCCCAAGATGTAAAACAATTAAAAGATCTCATGCTCACGAGGCATCCACTAGACGGGCTGCTGAATGTGCATTGAAAACCTTTAGCTCGCCGATTCGGACTTATGACAGTGTTGGTTGAGAATTGGGATAAAATATACGAGTAGAGCGTTGAACAAATAAGATTCTTGCTAAGAGCCTGGCGCGAAAAGGACACCAATCAACTCAAATGTCGCGGTGGGCTTTCAGAGCTATTGGCGGCTGATTTCATCTCAGCCCTCTCAGCCGTCACCGCCGCCTGAATTATTCTTATTATCGCATTGCGAGATAACACGACAAAAGGGTTGTAGCCATTGGAGCATTGGAGCATTGGAGGTTTCTGCCCTCGACTCGGTAATTGTCCTGTTTTACCTAGATGAGAGCACTGTCTGCCAGTACCCCGATTATCACTAATGCACTGATGCACTGTACTGTACTGTACTGTACATAACATCCACGCAGATCATGCATGAACTATTCCTGATGTCAGACTACATGACCAGAAGACCGCAAACATCATGGTTGGTAAAAGCTAAAGGAGACAAGTCGCCTCATTGCGTGCATGAACGGGCCAGATCATAGATGCAGAAGGAAAAAAGAAAAAAAAAAGTACGAAGAGTTCGGGTAAAAGAGGATGGAAGGATGAAGAGCAATGACCTGCTTAAGTGAATATTGTCAGTCGGGATCCGATGAGGTGTACTCCGTAGTTACTTAGTATATTTGTTGGTGTATCGTGGGTCTCCAGGCCAGGTTACTATTTCTTGCGTCCAGGTAATAACTATTCAATATACTCATGTACAGTACTCCGTACAATGTTTATAGAGAGGGATGGAGTACTACCACAGTACTTGTTACTGAGGACCGTGGGCGTTGCAGATTGGCTCGTCACCAGCAATAGCAGCAAAGATACTACTGTACTAGGTACAGGACCTCGTCATCAACACTGGAAATGAGACTAAGAATGGTCCGGGTCTTTGGTCGATCGTTCGATGACGCTACGTATGAGTATGTTTCGCCTCACTAATCACTAAGTAATTAGTCTGTTCCTGGCCAAGAGCGCCTCTTTCGTGATCTTCCGCTGCCGAGATCATTGCTATAATACTTCGTACTTTTGAATGCTTAAATCCTGTGCATGATGATACTTTCAAGTTGTAACAAAGTGAAGACCCAACGCCCAGGGAAATGTCGATACTTGACGGTGCCGAGATGGAAAAGGCCCGGCCCGTCACAGGAACGGACGGGAGGAGCGTGACTGCGAAAAAACAAATATCTATTTATCTACGGACCGTACGTATGTACATACAGACAGTGGACGGTCCCGATAACTTGCTCCGTCTCCCGGATAGGACTCGTCACTAAAAGTGTAATTCTGCAAGACTTGGTCTGGCCGATACCATGGAAGCACGTTGGATGGCCATGGCACAAGTCATGAAGGGAATATTGTTCTGGTGGGATACTGCAGCAATGTCTATACCCCGGACTGTTCAACCGAAACCTCCTTGCCTCCAGCCACCGTTCATTCTTGAGAGTCAGGGCCACATGGTGCGAGCATCAAACAATTGCCATCTGACCTTAGAAAGCAGCGAGATAGAACTGATTTGGGGAAAGAAAAGAGGAACTCTGAAAGGGCGTTGGGTGAGAGGTTGGGCTTTGGGAGAGAGGGGGGGGGGGAAATAATTCCTTCTATTGTGATGGAAGGAGCTAAAGCAACTGAACTTCAATTCATTATCTACAAATGAAAGGAAAGACAATAACTAAAGATGACAGAATTGCCTGTCGCTAGTCGCGGCTGTTGGAAATCATATAATCCTTTACTTCCCCTTTTTCTTTCCATTTTCTCCTTCAGATGTCAATTTTCGATTTTCGATTTTATTTTATTTAGAATTTTTGGCTTATTTCTCTTTTTTTTTCTCTTTTTCTTTTTTTACTTACCTTCTCTTTCCTTTTCTCGAGTAGTGTTAAGGCACGGTGGTGGAGTGGAGCCAAAGGGAACGAATCAATCATCGAGTGCACCGGGAGGAGGAGGAGGAGGAGGAGGAGGGAAGAGCCTGGGGTGCGTAAGAAGGGAGAGAGCGGAGAGAGGGCAAGACAAGGATCAATGGATCTCAAGGCTGAATGAAGGCTGAATGAAGGCTGAAGGCTGAAGTGTGATTTGGGAACTTAACAGTACAATACTGTGCGTAATGATCGCCCGCAGGTGGTCGGTCCGTCCTGGATCTCTTGTCCGCTGAACCCTGTTCAAACCAACAAACAAATCCATGTCGCTGGGAAAGGATTCTCAAGGTGCCTTCGACTTCGTGCTTCCCTTCATCATACTATTCTTGTACAGTGCGGTACATCTCTTCTGGCGATTATCTTCTGTTTGCCACCCTGAATGGTGAGAAAGATGAAATAGATCAGGCTCATTTCACTTGATGCTTGCTATAGGAGCTACAGTTTTAAATTCAGTCTTGTTCAATGCAAAAACAATTGAATCCCGATGCTGCTGGGTTATGCAGAATTGGCTGCCAGACACCCCAGTCCCGAGCCTGCAACCCGTCATTCACTCACCTGTCTGAGCATTGCTGCATCAAGTCCGATGTCAATGCTGAGTAGTAACGCCGTCTCGGTTGATGGGGAGCCTAGCTTGAATTCCCGACTCGTCGGAGTCCCATTCATAGTCATCGCATCCTCCTGTGTCTCCCCATACGAGCGCGAAAGACCACCATGCCGTGATCTACATACTGCCAGGTGATGACGATGATCCTTCGAGCCCGCGAGGGTTCCAGCCTCCAAAGGAGTCCCCATTGGCTGAGATGGACTCCGACAGCTCAGGTGCCTGCGTAAATGACGAGGGTATCCTGGTCGCTCCAAGAATTGCAATACGAGAATGGTTGAACTGCCCTTAGGTAAGCAGCATGACAGCGAAGATTATAAAAATAAAAAAAAAGGCAGCAAGTAACTACAGTGTCTTCTCTCTGGGTTCTAATGAAAGAGGGCTGTCATACCTCGCCGTCCTGGGATCGAAATCTGCTCAGAGCTTCGGATGATCATCATCTCAAGTCGGAAGGGCTGGCTAGCTTCCAGTTGATCGACTACTACGGTGGGGAAGCGGGCTTCGTACTAGTCAGGTACTAAACCAGAGCTAACCTGTGTCGAAGATACTGTACTTGTTCCCCCACCTCTCATTCGTGCAATGGATCATTACATCCGACGATGGAGGTCAGACGAGTATCAGGTACAGAGAGAGGACTTAGGTCCTCATGAATACCTGTCCGTTTGGATGACAATCACAAGCCCTCTCAGCCTGGGCCTCGAGCTCAGCTGAAAAGCTACTTATGGCATTCAGATCGATGATTCAGCTATTCAGACCATATTATCTCTTTGACAGCCAACCAAAATACTCCGTACCGTCAACGCGGTGATTGTCAGCCCGATCGGAAGGACACCACACATTCCGCGATTGGGTCAAAGTGTCCACGAGTAGTCCTACTAGTCATTTGCTCCGTCCATCATGCAGCCCTCAACAAGACCTTTTCTTTTTCGCCCCATTGTCTGGGGCGCAAAGGGACCAAAGAAGGGAGAAAAAGCGACGGGGGTGAAAGAAAGATCGCAGGCAAATGAGGTTAAGCTGGTCTAAAAACCATGCATCAGCTTTGGGGCTTAGCTCTCGCAATCCGGGCAAGGTTCCCTGGGGCAATGGCCAATCTTGTCTTCTACGAACCAAACCCGAGTCACAATCTACCGGCGTTATTATCCGCTTTTGGGATCCGTCAATTGCATTGTAATGTATGGAATTCGCACCCGAACCTTCACACAGTGACAAAGCAGGGTCCACCTAACCTGTCGGGCGAGTTTGTGGGTGAGGCATTAGACAAATGGAAGCATGATATGCGCGCGCTCAGGACAAGCGGAGGCAATATACAAGTTGCTAAAGTACGTTCAGGTAAGTCTCGAGTGATTGCTGCATAACCCACAGCCCATGTTTCAAACCTTTCCCCTCCGATTTTGATTTTTTTTTTTAAATAATTCTTATTTGTATTTCCACTTGCATTTAGCTGACATCCGCCATTCTCGGCCCCCGCCTCTCCCCCCTGAGCCTTCGATCTTGCCTCTTACCAACCTAAGCAGTAATGGACTGGCTCACTGGCATACTGGCATTACTGGGATACATACATACGTACGTACGTACATACATACAACCACAAATCAATACATACCAGCATCCATACATACATGATGCATACGGACATACCTATCGATCTTTTTGCAGTCCGTCCAAGCCTCCAGCTACCTAGACTAGGTACCAGCTAGCAAGCCAGATCCCTGCCGATTTCCACCCCGCTGCTTCCGCTATTCTGGGACACTGAGAAGGGGGTGGGCGGGATTGACTTGTATATCTAGTTCTAGATTGCCTCCTCTCAGCTGTCAAAAACAGGGAACAGAGAGGAACCGTGTCAACAAATTCCGCCAAAACAAATTTCAAGGCCAAAGGCGAAGAAAAACAATCGTCTGAGGTTGTAATCTGGGGAGTCATCAAGTTTGACGCTAACGTTTCCCTTTTTTCTTGCATGCTGGTCCATCTTCCTTGTTAGAGGACTGGTGATATACAGAGCGGAGAGACACCACTTGGAAACCAATCCGTACTTGCTCATTAGCCAATCCTACTGCTGCTGGAATCGTCGTCTACCATTATTCTCACCGGTTACAACTGCCAAGTCATATCGAACATCCGTCCACTTCTCTCACATCATCGGTCTTCTCAAGGTCTTATCATATACGGGCATAGTCGACAGGAGCTAGAGCGACATATCCACCTTGCGGGGCTCTGAAGGTCTCCTCTAGACCGATGCTTGCTTTTTAAGATCCGACTTTGCAATCGATCTGGATCTTATTTCACTTAGCTGCGGTCTTCTTTGCTTCTTTCCCCCTTGGAGGAAGACAGCCGTCTACCTTGGCAGTAAGGCTCCTCGCCTCATCAGTCTTGTCTCTTTCGGGCCCTATCTACAAGCGTCAAGTATGTGCAGAGCTAAAATGTTACCACAGCAGAAGCCCAATTGCCGGTGTCAGTCTTCTTCCCGTGATTCAATCACGGAAAGAGGATTAGAGCGGAGACGTCAGGGGTTGAAAGTTCTACATACGCTTTAAAATCTGAGATATCGATTTGCAAAATCATCGTCATGGAGACAGCAGAACCTGTATCATACGAATTCCCAAGTCATGCTGTTGGAGCCGTTGCCCCCCGTCGGATGATGAACACCGGTCTCAGCCACAACATATCTTTTTACACCAACCCAGCAGCTTCGTTTCCTCTTTCATTCCACCCGCATTCATCGACCGGTTATGGATTCGGACACCTCATCAACCATCACCACCACCACCCGCACCACCATAATTCGCACCCAGGCTATCAGCATTACTTTGTAGCAGGCCAGCAGCCGCTAAATTCTCAGCCTGCGCGCCTTTCATCAGAGCCGCCATCAATCCAGCCGATTCCCGAGATTCGACCGGCCAAGAATGCACTGAATCGGGTGACGAAAGATGCACTGACCAGGGTTGAGCGCAAGTCTGACTCGCAGCAGCCGACGACTGGAGGACCAGCACAGGAGAAAATACTATGCACAAATGAAATTGAATTCTCGACAGAAGTGGACATCCTTATGAAAGCAATACAATCCAAGGCTAGCACTCAGGCGGTGGGCGGACAATCACTCCCTCCACTTCAGCAACTGACGCACGGAGGGAGCAATACCTTCTCCCATTCATATTCGACCCCACCAGCCACGAACCCGAGTTGTACTGTGATGGTTGAAGATCAGCCATCCCGGTCAGGAAAGAAGCGCAAGTATGCTTGCACCCTTCCACATTGCGGCAAGGGCTTTGCGCAGAAGACACATCTTGACATCCACATGAGGGCCCACACAGGAGACAAACCCTTTGTGAGCGAGCCAATCTCCCAAGAAAGCAGTGCAAAAGGTACTAACGGTTTGTCTGTAAGGTTTGCAAAGAGCCCTCGTGTGGCCAGCGTTTTTCTCAGCTTGGAAACTTGAAGGTAGGCTCGCTCCTGTGCTTGATGTTGCCGCAAGACGGACGAAGACTCCTGGATAGCATCAAAGTAAGCTTATACGTATATCAGACGCACCAGCGACGCCATACAGGAGAAAAGCCCTTCTCCTGTGAGATATGCCACAAACGGTTTGCCCAACGGGGCAATGTCCGCGCGCACAAGATTACCCACCAACACGCAAAGCCGTTCACTTGTCTCCTAGATGACTGTGGTAAACAATTCACACAGCTGGGCAATCTAAAGGTGTGGTTTTGTATGAGTCAAACTTAACCGGGTGGACTTAGTGGTACTGACTAGCGTGGCAGTCTCATCAGAACAAATTCCACGCAGCTACACTAAGGAACCTGACTCTGAAATTCTCCCAGATGACAGATGCAGATAACATGAGCCCACAAGACCAGAAACTCTGGGAATATTTTGCTACCTTGTACAAGAATAGCAACAAGGGTATTAAAGGTCGCGGGAAGGACCGGAGGATTTCTCCCCTTTCAAGATCGGAGACCAGGCCCGATTCTTGCAGAAGGATCCCTTCCATAGGCAACGATGACGATAAACTGCGCCGCGCAAGCTACGGAGATACGTCGACTTATAACTGTAGCTCCAGTAGCGACGAAGAGGATGCCGAACCTTACTTCCTTGACAGGCAGGGACAGACTTAATTTGGAATTGATATCTCTTATTGCCCTTGCTCTCATCACTACTGAGATTAGGCCACGATACGTGATACGATTGAATTGGGCATTCTGCTTCTGACTTCAACGTACAAAAGAACATCGAAGTGAGCTCGAGGTCAAGAGAGAACTTGACCACGGTCCTACTTTGAACGTGCATAGGATACTTTTTACAGCATATTATAAACTAGGTCTTTGAAAGTGCCTTTTATTACTTGATTCGCCTTTATCGTCTTGCGGGCAATGTGAAAGTACTCGCGCTCAAGGTTACCCTTGAAGTAATGACGGACATTATGATTGACTTCGGAGTAGATGAGGTAAGCTGGCGGCGTCTTGAGATAGCTCACTGGGTATTAATGCCTTCAACTAGTCACTAAGAACCAGCCTGGGCAGATATGCTCGAGTGTTTTCATACACAAGGAAGGTGACCCATGTGCTGGGTAATACACGCAGCAGATTTGGCGCCAGCCCTTTGTAGAAGCCCTTGATCCCTTCCTCCGTCCAAATCTGCACCACCGCATCTCGAACGCCCATGTAAACGAGATGAGCATCGTAGGTCTGCAACCGGGATCGCAGCACCTGGTAGGGATACGAAACGCACCCAGCAAAGAGTTTCGAGAGGCTAGACAGGACAAAGTAGTCAACGTTTCCAAGCTCTGATGACGTTGGCTGCCATGAGCTCAGGCCGCCGGTGCCGTTGAAGACGTCCCCGGCCGCCATGCGGGTGCGATACAGCTTCATCTTTTCATAAGCCATGAATTGCAGCGCACCATGGCTGACCCCAAGCATCGCCGGAACCAGACCCCTATAAAAGCCGGATATGCCGTCTGAGCGGAATATCTGTCTCGCGCCCATGGCGAGCGAGGCGTAGGCTCCCGGCGCCTGGGAGCCGGTCGATAGCATACGGGTTTTGATAACCCATATGGGATTCGTTAAAATAGACGTCAGCATACCTAAAGGGTAATCACGGGTTCTTGAAATTAGCGGAATTGCCAAAGTCCCCTGCTGCCTGACAGTGACACTCTGGGTCTAGAGAGGACGTACCGGCGAAACCCGAGGCTAGAAAGTAGTCGGTCGAGCTCAGGCCCCGACCTGGATCATCACCACGCCGAGCTCGCATCAAATTCTTGATATTGCCATAGCATAGGAAGTAGAGGGCCCAGCTGGTTGAATTTCCAACAAGATTAGGCGTCAGACCTCGGTAGAAAGCCGCCAAGCCGCCTTCATGCTGAAAGATATCCCGGACAAGTCGGAGTGATCTACGGCCCCGAAATGTCGAAGACCGATCGACTAGAACGTTGTGCGGTACTCAGGTCAGTTGAAGAACAGGTTGGTTTGGTGAAAGAATGGTGAGTAGCGTGGTACTAGTTTAGGAAGAAAGAGAGGCACACCCTGAAGTCGAGTCTTGACCAGGTCAAGAGGATGCAGGCAGAGCGTCGAAACAATTCCTGCCGTGAACCCTGCTACGGTCTCCACAAAGGATGACGACAGACCATCCTTGCCAGTCATGAACCCTTCAATCCCTCCGAAAAGGTTCGAGCTGCTGGTCTTTTGAAAATACCTAGGATAGAAAAGATCCCAGTCTTGGCGTCGGTGCGAATCAGATTGGTGTAGTTAAAGCAACGACGAAAAAGCGCACCGACCTGGGCCTGAGTTCGTGTGGTTTAGCTTGGCGGGCCGGGGCGTGCGGGATAAGTCCAGAGCAATCTCCGGTCATGATCCAGAAGTTTAGGACCATGTCGAATCCTATTTCTACTAGGCAAATGAGAATCCCTTGTTCTTACAGCTCTGTAGTGTTGAACAATCTAAACGGCTCCAGTGCGTCACTTTCAAGTATGGTACTTGGGATAGAAACAACAACACCGGATGAAGTCATTCGCGCGAAAAACAAACAGCATCAAGAAGAAAAATGACAAAGCGCAACACAGGTTTTAAAATACACATTCGTCGGTGCTAGGCTCCTGAACATCCAGTATAGAATTTCTACAGGGCAAGAGAGAGAAAGAGGCTCCCTTCGAGGGAACAATTCGGCCGATTCTCCTACCCGGGCTAGCAACAGACCCATTGAATAAGATCTCGAGTGCCCATTGTCCAAGGGCAGGCCCCGTCGTGCGATACAATCAATCCTTCTATGACTCTATGCAAGCGGCGAGAACAACCTGTGTGCCATGATGGTTAGCCGGTTGTATACATTGGAGGGATATCGGAACAGGGATCTCGTTCGTACTTGAATAGAGAAGGCTTTGGCTCGCTGTAAGTGTAGCCTATCGTGTCATAATCAGTATAAGGACCATCTTTGTTGCTTCCGACACGAGGAAGGCTCGTGGTCGCAGAACCATACCGAGATAAATGATCAGAGGGAGATATCCACTAATACGAAAACAACCATCAGTTCCAATTCCTAAGGGGCTTGGTATATCTAGGAAGAACTCACTAGTGGATGGCAACTCTGGAGACGTCAATAACCTTCGAGATACGCTCCTAATGATCATAGACAACTGTAAGCAAGTCCGATATAAAAGCTACTCGAAATAGGGCATATGAACTTACCTTGGTTTCTTCGGAAAATTGGACCATGGTGAGCGATCGGTAGCTTCTGAATCGTGAGCAGAATTGCGATTCGAATAAGTATTAGGAAGGTCTAGAGGGTCGAGCTACCAAGCAGTAAGAATGAGACGTTGACTATATTGTACGATTTGAAGTGGTCACGGACGACGGGAAGGAGGTGAAGCTCAAAGTTTTCTGGGGCTGACAGAAACGTACCGCTCCGCCGAACGCTTTCTGGCTCCAGCAGACAATCAAGTCCTCCGCAGCTTTCGCCTCTCCACCACCTCCCCTCCCCCCTTCTCTGTTATGTCAGAGTCTCAACACATCCTAGTCGATATCTACTACAAGCACGCGTTTTTATCCTTCTCCCTGTCTCATTTCTTCCTTTCATCCTGTCAAGCAATTGTGGTCTGTCTAGGAATCACCCATCAGTCTTTCACCGCGCGCCATGTCTGGCGCAAGACATTGGTAGGTGCTGTACGCTTTCCATCGCAAGCTCACGATTCCAGATCACTGATTAACTAGGTAGGGAACAAGATAAAGAGGCTACCGTCTACATTGGGAACCTCGATGAGCGGGTCACAGATAGCCTGGTATGGGAGCTGATGCTTCAAGCCGGGCGCATCGTTAACGTTCACCTGCCGAAAGATCGAGTCACACAATCGCATCAAGGTTATGGCTTCGTGGAATTTATCAGCGAAGAGGATGCAGAGTATGCTTCGCGCATCATGAATGGGATTCGCTTGTACGGAAAACCCATACGCGTGAATAAGGCATCCGCCGACAAGCAGAAGTCCGTGGAAATAGGTGCAGAGCTATTCGTCGGTAACCTCGACCCAATGGTGACAGAGCAGGTTCTATATGATACTTTTAGTCGCTTTGGGAATTTGTTAACTTTACCAAAGGCATGCGCCCCTTCTCTCGGTGGCCTTGCGCCGCAGATCCGAATGTCATTGCTCGCAAGCTGACTGACGCTTTTCTTTTGACGCAGATCGCAAGAGATGATAACAATCTATCGAAGGGCTACGGGTTCGTATCATTTGCCGACTTCGAATCGTCGGATGCCGCCATAGCCAACATGAATGGCCAGTATCTGATGAATAAACAAGTTTCAGTCCAATATGCATACAAGAAGGACGGCAAAGGCGAGCGGCACGGTGACCAGGCGGAGCGGATGCTGGCGGCGCAGGCTCGTAAACATAACGTGCGTCCGCCCACTCAACCTCTACCGACGCAGTTTTCCGGAACAGGGACTCCTTCGGTACCGGCAGGGATCGCTAATGGCGACAATTCCCGGCCCGTGAGCACTGGTCCACCTGATTTGGGTTTGGGGAGGGGCATGCCGCCTCCCACTATGGGCTATCAAAATACGCCGCCTACTCAGCCGAATCGACCAGTTCATCCTCCTACATCTCTAGCGACCCCGCCGCCAGGTTTGCCAGCACGGCCTCCACCTTCGCAAGCGGGTTACGGAGGACCGCAAGCTTTTCTTCCCACTGGCTTCAATAGTGCTGGTCAACAGCCACCCTACCCTGTCCAAGCAGCAGCTCCACCGGGTTTTGCACAGCCGGGCTACGGCCCTGCTACGGGTACCCCTGGGCCTCCCCCTCCGCTGCCGCCAGGGTTTCAACAACCTGGCTATGGGCGAGGTCATTGAATCTCAATATCGCATTAGCCATGTTTTGAATAATTATTCGAATAACGACAGCTGGTTCCACCGGACAGCTCTCGCTCCGAAGGGTGTACTTGGCCCAGAACAGCCCTGGAACAGAACGCTTCCCCACTTTACGATAAGAAGACGCTTGTATGTTTTCTTCGAGGCGCTTCTCTTGCATGGACTTACCGCATAATCCCGTTACAATCAAAACCTGAACTCGTGCAAGAATGACCCTTTCTTGTTTCTCTGCCACTAAACACACTGGTGCTTGTCAATGCTAGATCGATGCATAACGCGTGAATGCAATTGATGGTGATGGCTACAGAATCCGGCGATTCTACCAGGCCTTGCAGCGAACCCCATATAGCGGACTGTACAACAAATACCATTTCAGCGATTTCCCGAATAAAGTGCCATGTATGATAAAGTATTACAATATACCTATATGCTGTGCACACAAAACAAGCAGTGGTAAGCGCTACAGTGAGCACGAGAGATTCAGCTTGTAGAGAACGTGGTTAAGAAAAGGAAACAAATTTGGGATCTCTGGGCCGACCATCCGGGCCGATATTGTTTCTGGCAAACCGTTGCTCCGTGTAAATGCGACGAGCTTCATCAAAATCGACTTTCTGCCGGTGCATGATCCTCCGAATGTCGCGTTTGGCAAGGCTGTCTAATCCAGCTCGATTATCTCCATCCGCAATGTTCGCAGCAAGATCAAACTGCGTAGATGTCAAGCCAGTTTCGACATCGCCGGCAAAACTAGAAGGAAGGCGATAGTAGATATATTCGGGCACGGGGATCAAGGGTAGCCATCGAGAGCGCGTAAGGTAGAGTGCTAAAGACATCGTTTCAGTACTAGGCCGACATAATATATTGAGCGCCCAAAGCATACCTGTGCCGCCAATGATAACAGTGAAGGTCAGAAAGAACAGGATATAGTAGGCCATGGTCCAAGGGCTTGCCTATAGTAGGACTTGGTGAGAACTGCGCCGAATCCAGATCGCAATCGTGCAGTTGTTGACAGCGGTATGACAAAGCTCGCCTTCTCTTTGCTTGAAAGCGTTGCTTAGTAGAAAGCAGAGGCGGCTGCCACGACTCACTACATGGGCGACATTAGAAGTAAAACGAGGATGGGATATGGATGTGGAGAAGAAGCCAAATATGGGCCGTGCAGATGCTCCTGACGTTATGTATGAGCCCAGCCTGGGATGCAGCCTTGTTAGTGCCTAGCGGATTAGGCATCAAGGCACTAATTCACATCATTTTAGGCCCACTGCACTATTTGTTCTATCCCTAAAGCGGCCTGCTTAGCGAGACCCGCGGCCTTTTCCAGCGTTGCCATTCTTGGCGCTGGCACACACACAGGGCTATTAGTATTGGAGGCAAGAGTCGCATATACCGAACGGACTCGCGACGAATTTGATTTCCCCGTAACCTCAAGCTTCACACGTTATCTTCGCAATGGCCGCCGAAAGAACCAACGTCTCCAGCGATCTCGTCTGGCAGATTACCCGTACGTCACTATCCCTCGCACAAACCCCAGGCAAAGAAATGGAATCATAAATCAGACACCCCAAAAATCTACCTCTTGCCATCTACCAGGAAATCGGCATCACCTCTCCTCGAATCCAGGCTAATGAGTGATATCCGACAACAGGCAACCAGAATGCTTTCTTGGTCAAGCGTAACAGCGGTGGTGGTTCTCAATTCTCCCGTGACCCCTTGAACGTGCAGAACAAGCAATCTTTCAAGGTAAGAGCGCCGCCCTAGGACACTCCCGCTTCTTATTGCTAACGTTGTTATTTAGTACGCCGGCTATGCCAACAACAAGGTAGTTCGCACCATATCTCCATTGATTTGCGAACAAATCCCCTGATCTGTTATCACAGGCCATTGGTGTCCAGGCCACTGAGAACGGCGGTGTTGTCGTCCTCACCAAGAAATCCAACCCCCAGCAGCCCGCGAAGAACATCGTCACCGTGAGCTACGGTCCTAGCGCTTCCACTCGCAAGTAGGTAGACGCCATCTGTTACTGCTCCGTTCTGTCCAAAGCACATCAAATGTCTGACTTGCCCTTTTTTTTTTTGCGCTTCATAGGATCTTCAAGGGTGTTGCCGACAAAACCGCTAAGAACGGCTACCGTGCCGATCTGCGTGAAGCCGCCGTCGCCCGTGTGAGTGCCATCCGCCGCTCCCAGAAGCCCAAGAAGGAGTCTCCTCCTCAGAAGCTCCGTGGTGTGCAGGCCAAGAAGGCCGCGGAAAAGGACCAGGAGTAAGTAACAACAGTAGCAAGAGAGATTCTAGGGTTGGAGTTCGCCGAAGACGACGCATCAACCATAGCAGGGCTGTGTCAGCCCAAAGGCGGAAGTACTCTTAGTCATGCTGCGTGATATTGCTACCATGAGGACCACCACCGGCCATGTGAGATAAAATAATCCTCTAAATGAAAAAGGAAAAATGTCAAAAAAAGTTCACATTATGCCTCGCGGGTATCTTGCCTCTTTCCTGCTGTGTGATCACCCATTTGACTCAAACATACTGTCATCGCCTTGGGGTGACAATAATAAACCTTGTAAGGTTGAGTTGAGAACATTTCGGGAGGTTAAAGGAAACTGATAGCCGTGTCTCGGACCAAAGAAACACTCCTACCATTCATTACTTGGTAGGCCAACAGTAACCGCGCATTTACCGTAGGATATCCATGATTAGAGAACCAGACGATCCGTCTTTTTCCGAAGACCATCCATCATCAGTGGAAGGAGTAGAAGACTTCTGAATGAGGAGGAAGGGTGGCATTCAGGTACCGACAAACTCCGCCGGAAGCTGGGGCGAGAAGGATAGCCAACAACATTCTATTAGCAAACAGGGAAGAATCCGGACGGAGAGGACGGATGGACCGAGCCGACCTATCGAATTGTAATCCATTCGACCATCTCCAAACCACAAGGGGTTCCCCAAGGATGACGACAATTGAGGATACCCCCAAGGAAGCTGAGTGATTGACCTCGGTTCCCATACGCAGTTGGCGTTATCGTGGCGGCCAGTTTCTTTCTTCTTCTTTTCCCCTTATGACGAGTAGTAGTAGTTCCTACCTAGGTAGTGAATAAAGGTTAGGTACTTACTATGTACTGTACAGTAGTGTACTGTACAGTGTACATCTACATACAGATGATCCAGCCTCCTGGGACAGCAAGCTTCCCCTCGTCCCCTCCCCCACATGTGATTACCACCAAACAAGCTGGGTCTATATAAGTCCGGTCATTGCAATACCTGGTCTGTCAATTTCACTCACTCATTCACTCACGCTTTCTCTGGTCAAATTGTTAATCTTGCCAGACGACATCTTATCCTGCAGAGGAGTTCTGCACAAAGGTAAGAAAGAAGTACTGTACTCAAGAGTCATTTCCAGGCAACTGATTCTCTTCACTTGCCCTCCTCCCCCCCACCTGATCTGCTCTGTCCTTTTGTTTTCTCTCTCCCTCCTCTCTCTCGCTTTGTTGGGCTACGATCTACGGACAATACCCCTCCTTCCTTTCCCCACGGTTTCAGTTACCCCTCTTTTTCTCCCCAAGGCTCCCTCCGATGAGAAGGCACTTTCCCTGACCTGCTCACCGTGAACTGTGACCGTACCACCACTACTGGAAACCCCACACAACCCCTCTCCCTCCTGTTATCAAACAAAAGATTCCCTCCCTCTCCCTCCTCTTTATTGCTCAATTTCTTCCCTTTGCTACACCTCTTCCTCACACACCTCTCACTCACGCCATCTTCTAGCTCTTTGTCTGTCCCTTTTTTCGATTATTCACATCATCGAAAATGGTTAAAGCTGGTGAGCCGTTTACCGCCCCCCCCATCCTTCTACCCGCACGCAACGCCACCTAGATCCAAATGACAGTAGACAAACAACCATTTGGCATTGACTGACCCTGGTTCAACAGCTGTTCTTGGCGCATCTGGCGGCATTGGCCAGGTCTGTATTTCTCTATTGAGGGCCGTCCTAATTTTCCCATTCACCCCTAGCTGACTGTTGCGTCCTCTATTTTCGTGATGGATAGCCTTTGTCTTTGCTACTGAAGACTTCTCCGCTGGTCGACGAACTCGCCTTGTACGATGTTGTCAACACTCCAGGTGTTGCTGCCGACCTTTCCCACATCTCTTCTGTTGCTGTAGGTGCCTGTGGCCCCGGATCTAAACTAAAGCAACAGTGTTAACTGAGGGTTTCCTTCTCCCTTGCAGAAAATCACCGGCTACTTGCCTAAGGACGATGGCCTCAAGCATGCTCTGACTGGGGCTGATATTGTCGTCATCCCGGCTGGAATACCCCGTGGGTTCTGCTTTTCTTCAACCTAAAAAGTCGCCATGCACTAATCCAAAAACTGGCTCATAGGCAAGCCTGGAATGACCCGCGATGATCTTTTCAAGATCAACGCCGGTATTGTGCGCGACCTGGTCAAGGGTATTGCCGAGTTCTCTCCCAAAGCGTTCGTTCTTATCATCTCCAACCCTGTCAACTCCACGGTTCCCATTGCTGCAGAGGTTCTCAAGGCCGCTGGCGTCTTCGACCCCAAGCGCCTCTTTGGTGTGACCACTCTGGATGTTGTACGCGCAGAGACTTTCACCCAAGAATTTTCGGGCCAGAAGAACCCATCTACCGTTCGGATTCCAGTCGTGGGCGGTCACTCCGGTGAAACTATTGTTCCCCTTTTCAGCAAGGCTACTCCTGCCTTCCAGATCCCATCGGACAAGTACGATGCCTTGGTCAACCGTGAGTCATTTCCGCTTCCGCCACCGGTCCGTATGAATGTGTGCGCTTACGCTAGCCCAGGTGTACAGTTTGGTGGAGATGAGGTTGTCAAGGCCAAGGATGGCGCTGGCTCCGCGACGCTGTCTATGGCTTTTGCCGGTTTCAGGTCTGGCTTCCATCTATCACGGCGATGCTATGCCTCAAACATATCTAATTCCGTCTTAGATTTGCTGAAAGTGTGATCAAGGCATCCAAGGGTCAGGCAGACATTGTTGAGCCCACATTTGTGTATCTGCCTGGTGTTGCCGGTGGTGACGAGCTTGTTAAGGCAACAGGTGTCGAGTTCTTTTCTACTCTTGTGGCTCTTGGGGTAGGTTTTGATAACTCATTGCGAGTCAAGCCTTGACTAGTGCTAACGCTACAAAACAGGAGAACGGTGCAGAGAAGGCTGTCAACGTCTTGGATGGAATCACGGACCAGGAGAAGAAGCTTCTCGAGGCCTGTAACAAGGGCTTGAAAGGAAACATCGAGAAGGGCATCGATTTCATTAAGAACCCTCCACCAAAGTAAATTCGTCCATCCCCGCACATCATTTACAAGTTCTTCTTCGTCCGCGACCCGATGATCAGTTGATACCGTACACTTTGTCTCCCCCGGAAAGACACCTCTCGGTTGATTGAGCCATCGTTCCCGGACACGGATATGGATAGAATATCGCTGATCGTTGTCATCCCTTGAAGATAGGCTCTGAAGGACGAAGTGGTGAAGACACAACAGGCGTGGAACATATCGAAGTAGGACCGTAACTTAGGTACGAGCAGTTTGCACAATACAGTCGAGCATCATGTATATTTTTGCCTGGGTATCTGATCATGTAGCATCTGGTGGCCGGCTGAACCGTGGGTTGGTTGGTAGGGTTGGTAGGCGGGAGGGACGAGCTGTGACAGTATTGAGTCTGTCATGACTCCTGTGTTCGTAGGTGCTCCATCTCTACAAGCGATCATGCTTGACTGCTGGCGTGTAGGAGGTCGGAGCTTGTCTGATCACGATTTCGGATTGACAGTCTTGATTTGAAACGTAGCTCCTGGAAGCTCGGCAGTTTCTGCTTGGACAGTGGTGGCAATGCCCAGGTTGAAAAGCGCGCCACGAATGACACCGCATGGGAACCACAGATACTTTCAGGCACCAAAAACAATTAGTAGGTAGCCCTAAATATGAATCACCGCGAGGGCTGGAGGGGCCATACCGCTTGAGCCATTGACACCGATTCACTTCGCATGGATGTGCTCATTCTGGCGAATGGCCGAAATGAATTGTCGGTCAAGACATATACGCCCTGGAAATCCAGACTTAGAATTGCCCCATTTCGCAGTGTTTCTATGTGTTCGGTGCCTACCCGGTGATTGGTCTTCAGGTTATCGACTTGTTTCTTGAAGAGGATGGTCCAAAGGTCTTTGCAAAGAAACTTGATCACATCTAAGCTGTCCACAAAACGCGGGCGGTCTCGAGCGAATCTGTTCAAGTCGAGTCGAGTTGATATGAGTTAGCAGACACGAAACGACCGCAACCGCCATGTCATGCCTGTCCCTCCGAAAGATAGTCTTTTCAAGTGACATCTGAGGGGCCGTACCGTTCAGCAAGCCCTTGGCCGACTCTGTAACCGAGAGACTCAAGCCTGAAAAAAGTTGTCTCTTTGATTTCTTCATCATCTGGCATACCGTCGTCTGTTGTGAGCTCTTTCGTTAGGCGCTCAGCCATTGGCACGAGCTCTATGAGGAGAAAATCCAAGCACGAGGCGCCGAGCAGGCGAGATTGCGATTCGGAGGCATGGTTGTTGAGTGACGTGGACGATTCCGCTGACATAGTATCCGATGTTGCCGGTTTTGTTGAGAGGAAACCAAGAATAGGGTACTTATGAATCAAGTATATGGCATTCTAGAGTGTTTTAGAACAAGGGGCTGAGGGCCAACTGATAGATAGGGTGCCTCCGCCCGCAAGGTCACGGGTGAGGAGTGATTCCGGATAGTAACCAGAACCTACTGGGTCTCCGTATAGTACAATACAATACAGTACCATATAATCGGAAATAGTACTCCGTACCTCGCAGCATTCCAATTACATGCAGGCAACAATGAGGCGCTCGAATTGCCAGCTGGGCGCAATTTCTGTGGCTGTAAGTATGATAGTAAGTAGTGTGACTCCCTCTCATGTTAATCAATCATGGGTGCTTCTATGCTCTAAATCTTCTAATGATAGGATTACGGAGATAAGATTTGACGCTGAGCATACACAAGTGCAGCCCGTCGTGCATATCAATTGGTTCGAATTCTTTGAGCAAATTGTGTAAAGGAGAATGCAGTAATATCTCGTCCAATCCAACGCACTCATCAATCCCCATGGTATAATGATAACCAGTTTCCAATTACCGAATGCGCCGTGACACCTTGCATGGATGCTTCAATATTTTGATGGCTGATAATCGCCTGCCTGGCCCCGATAATCGGGGCTGAGCTGGTCAGATAACAAGAGACCGCCTCCATCTCTAAGACCACTACTGTACGAGTCGTGATATTCTGAACGAAGTAAGCTCCTTCCAACTTCACCCAGCGCGGGCCGTTTGGCCGGTCTAATCGGAAGATCGTCGTCGCCATCGTCATCATTGTCGCTGCCAGTAAGGTCAATCACTTGGGCTGCAGGACGCTTATTCATCGACGAGGGAACTGCGGACGAGGTTGCAGAGGGTTCGCGTGATTGAAGTGGGGTCTGCTGCAGGGTCAAGTTGACGGCAGAGAGACTCTCTTGCTTGATTGGTGTCATCCCGGGATCATTAATCTCTATCAGTTCATCGTCATCGTCTGTCGTCGGTGTAGTCTTCCCAGCCTTCTCGGGCTCTTCGAGATTAGGGTTGTACCATCTCCCATCTGGTTCAACAATGACTTGTTCAACGTCTAGCGGAGTCGACCGAAGTATGTCATCCACATATCTGACGAATAGTTTTAGTTCTCCTGTTACACCTTCCCCTAGCGCGCAAGGTCAATATCTGCACTTACTGGTCTATTTGTAATGACTCGAAACTGGTCGCTTTGGAACATACAGGGCACAACCATTGCGGGGCTTGTTCCTGTAGTTGTAAGAATGAAGACGCGTCAAAACATTGATTATGGGTGCAAATGATGGAGCGACAGGGAACCGCAATTCTAGTATGCGACAAAGGACACTTGAGTGACATTACACTCGAGGTCGCGACGATTTCCGTGTCGTCTGCTTTGCTCCTCACTAAGAACATATTAGCTAGAATTTCTCGAGTGAAGCGAATGCATAAGAACGCATACTTTCGCGCAGGACTTGTTCTTTTGTGATTGTTTTTCTGTTTTTCAATTCGGCAACAAGCTCTTCTACTGGATGCCGCTGGACAAGGTTAACTAGAACAAAGAATCTCTATCGAAAAATTAGCAATTAAACAGAGATTAAGCCCGATACCGCACGAATAACGGATACATCAGTGCTTACCTTTTGTGTGAGCGCAAATGTCAAGACAACGGTGTTTTGATACCCTGCCTTTTTGCGAACATAACTGGTAATGTCCGCCGGTCTTGTTGTACCCGGCTTGTTCTTGAGGCCCCGCAAATTGGCTTTGACCTCATCGAGATTTGTCTTGAGTTCAACTTGATGAGGGAATGCTATATCCGACTTGGTATATTGATTGAGACCCGTATCTGCAGCGCAAAACACCATCACCCGGAGATTCGGGTCAGTTTGCAATTTGGATGCCATACTAGGCGTGAAGGTGACTTTCAGCTCCACGCTATCCCGAGTGTGCTCGCGTACTTTGGTATTTTAGGGTCACTGGCAGTTCTTCAGATGGGATAATGAACTAACCTTTGCATTCCGCTGTCGGAGTCAATTGATCCAGTACCGTGTAGAAGGGACTGTCTTTGAATGTCAAGCGCCCTATTTAGTGATGGCGGGTTATTCAGGCTGTTGAAAGTATAAAGGGCCGAAGCATCAAGCTTCAAATACCTGGGGTATTGGCATGCGACGGCACTGTCATGCTCATAGTTGGTGGTCTGTGCTGCGTGGGCATAGACTGACTGATTGAAGACTGTTGATATTGCTGACTAGATAGAGAATGCGACATTATAGGCGCTGGCATCGACCGGTGTGCTGTATGATATATGAATTTCCTCAGGCTATCATACTTCTCGATATGGCCCGCTTCGCTGAGCCTATCAATGTCTATTGTCTCTCGAAAAGGGTTAACAGAATTTTGACCAACGGCAATGGCTTCAGAGAAAAGGTCTCTATAACGAAGAGCACTGCGGGTATGGGGGATAAAACACACAATCTATGATCCGTATTTGCAGTGACGCCTTCACTCCCGAGACCGCAAGTCCCTCGTTCCTCAATATCTCCTTCAACTGCGCATTGGTTAGGGTTTTTACCAGAGCCACTGTGCTCTGGAGATCGTGAAATGAAATATCTGATGTCATTTTGAGTCCAGCCGAGTGTCTCCGTATTGTGGTATATGCAGCCAACTGTGGTCTCAGGAAGAAGTATAATTCAAGATAATTGCGCTATGCTGAGCAACACCGTTCAAAGACATCGCAATACTCGCTGTGAGTAAGACCATAAATCGTTAGAAGCAAAGCTCGGTAGTCAGCAAAGTAAGCATTGGAGATATCGTACGCGATGTGCGCTGAGTTCTTGGCTACTCATTTGTACAGCCTAGACAGATGGTGATTGCGGAGTTGTGAAGAGCCTCCGATCGATGTGATGACATAAGATCAGTC
The DNA here is from genome assembly GCF_003184865.1 of Aspergillus homomorphus CBS 101889. Lineage (NCBI taxonomy): Eukaryota > Fungi > Ascomycota > Eurotiomycetes > Eurotiales > Aspergillaceae > Aspergillus > Aspergillus homomorphus. Next base: position 16,046 of record NW_020291945.1, on the reverse strand, counting down.
GCCGCGCAAGTTAGTGTTAACCTAGTTCAGTAGAAGGGGGGGCAGGGTAATTTCCCCGAGGCGATAAGATAAAGACTTTATCGATGCAGATCTAAGAAAAATCTGCAAAACCCATTGCTCACAACCCATATCGCCAAGCCAATATCTTTTTTCATTCTTCATTCACTGTCGATATATTATTCAATCATTGAGACTATCTGCCTTCTTTTTCAAACATGGCGAAGAGTGGTCGAGCCAGTGTCATCAAGCGCAACAGGGCCAGTTTGCGAGCCACTGTCTTTGCGCCTGCCGTCGATGCAAGAACTGAAAGACTCTCCGCAAAGCTGCAGGAACTTGCCGCCCAGCCAAAGCCAAATGAAAGCAAATCAAAGATGGAGTTGGACTCAACAAACTGTGGTAGGTTCTTTCTCAATGATGTTGCTCAGCCCGAACTTACAGAAAGCATCGATTGACACTGAAATTTTAGATGCCCAAGCTAGTGAGGCAAAGTCAAAGACAACAGAATCTAATGAAGGTATTTATTATTCAGATCTATCGCTCCTGTGATGAAATCATACGTTACTGTTTCGTACTTAAGGCTCATCTCACGACTATAGATATGGATATCGATCAGAAACCCCATTATACCCACGGTCGCTCTAAAAAGTCAGGGCGCATTCAGAAGAATAAGAAAAATCGCTCATCGATAGTCTTCCGTCCTCACCCTTTGAAGGCCAAAAGAATGTCTAAGAAGAAATAAATGAACTCGCCTTGCGCATGTTCAGCTTGCAAAAGTTTACATCTGGAGTTCTGGAGTTCATATGTGATCTGGCTTCATATCATTAGCCATCTCGTCATTTGCCCGTTCAGCTAGGTCATGGTTAAGGACGGTTCGCAATCGAACAGTCGAGCAACACAGATACAATACATTTTCGTTGTCCAGGTTTCTATTTCACAAACAGAATGTCTGAGTAGGTGATAAGCTCTCAAGTTTCCAGAAACGACGTAGCAGTATTTCGAAACCCTTATCATAATGGTCTCATCGGCAAGGCACTCATGAATACTTCGTAATTATGGTCTGCAAAGTGCCCTGGTGTATCCGACCGAGGGCGGTCAGTTGGGTCAGTCCTATCTGGTATATACACAAACACCAGAGCTCACGTGCATGATGTTCCGCCTCCCTTTTTGAGAAGAATGATATGGAGATTTATGAGTCGCAAACGACACCGCGCCTCGAACGGCACATTTGTCCCTCTAATAACTAGAATCGAGGCGTGACAGGTCCTGACTGGTTCAAATACTATCGGATCCTCCGTGTGTCCGTCTTTAGCACTGGAAGCAGGATGCCTGGCGTGTCAGGAGTCGCGGCGATACTCATCGCCAATGTATTGATTCCCTTGGCTATCGCGATATTTTCGTCTGGATTTTTTCCCTACAAGTCATTGAGCTCGGGCCTCGCAAGATTCGAAGATAAGGAGGATGGCTTTGAGGCCCCTTTTGATAAGGTTATCTTCATGGTGGTTGATGCTTTGCGAAGGTATGATCGTTCGGGATATCCTTACATGCTAAGCTGAGCCTTGAACTAGTGATTTCGTGTACTCAAACACATCAGGATTTGTATTGACGCAAAGGTTAGCAGCAGTTGCTCACATGCTTCACTTGTTTGATTTATATTCTGATACACAAATGAATAGCCTAATCCGGTCAGGAGCTGCGCTTCCATTTACTGCCCATGCCAGTTCTCCCACTGTCACCATGCCCCGTCTGAAGGCTATGACTACAGGGTCTACCCCATCATTCCTCGACGTCATCTTCAATATCGCTGAGTCAGATACTTCAACGACTCTGGCATTTCAAGACACTTGGCTTGCCCAGCTAAAGGCAAGAGGTGGCCGCCTTGTTATGTATGGCGATGACACTTGGCTCAAACTATTTCCTGGCATGTTTGACCGTGCAGATGGCACGACTAGCTTCTATGTTTCAGTAAGCAGACAATTTATTTTTACACAAACATATTTTTGATACCAAGTCAAAATCTGTGCAGGATTTCACCGAGGTTGATAATAATGTGACTCGACATGTCTCCAACGAGCTACTCCGGGACGATTGGTCTGCTTTCATCTTGCATTTTCTAGGCCTCGATCATATTGGACATAAGTCAGGCCCTCAGAGGTAATACTAGTTGTCTTCGCCTTGTTTGGTCATCTTCTAACTACTGTCAAGTCCACATATGTTTACGAAGCAGCATGAAATGGACTCGGTTGTGGGTGAGCTATATGCTAAAATTGAGCGGGAAGAACACCTTCAGTCAACTCTCCTGGTATTATGTGGGGATCATGGGATGAATGATGCTGGAAATCATGGTGGTTCGTCTTCTGGTGAGACGTCACCGGCGCTACTATTTATATCGCCTCTTTTCCGGAATATGGGAGGCTCACGCCTCCAGTCTCCAATTGACATCCCCGATGACTTTCAGTGCTATAAATCTATCGACCAAACGGACATTGTCCCAACTTTGGCGGGGCTCCTCGGCTTGCCCGTTCCGCTAAACAACCTGGGCGTGTTTATTACGGATTTTCTGGGCATGTGGCAATCATGTGAGTAGGAATGTTGCTTTCGTTCTTCGTACGTGCTCTGATGGCTTATGGCAAATTTTCACCTAGATTCCCAGAGGACGAGAATATTGCTAGCGAACGCCAAACAGTTGGTGAGGAGATTGCAGCAATCTTTTCCTGATTTCAAGTTTGAGGCCGATCAAGATTTGGACAGTTGTACTACGGAGCCTCCAACCAGTATTCATGAAGTCCAATGTGCTTGGTATAGAGTGATCGATCTGATTCACCATACCACCAATGTTGGAGAGGAATCGAAACTTGAGCCTGCCCTTAAGCATTTTCTATTGTCGGCTCAAGGAGTGTTAATCCGTGCTGCCAGTGATTACAACTTTCAATATCTTATTCTAGGCATTGGTGTCATGACCCTCGTCGTCTTACTGCTTCTCCCAGATGTTTATAAAATATTGTCAAGGTCGATACATTCTGGGTCATTTTTGGCCGGTCTCATTATGTTTCACAGTGGTATGATGTTTGCAAGCAGCTATGTGGAGGAAGAACATCAATTCTGGAATTGGGTCTGCGCTGCCTGGCTATTCTTTCTTCATGTGAAAGTCACTTCGCGGGGGCCTTGCGTTCCCTCGGGCCCAGAGTTCATTGCCAATGCCCCAATCTCAATCCTAACGGTTGCCAAGCAGGGTACGGTGGGACTGTTCGCAACCCATCGTATTCTTAGGCGTTGGAACCAAACAGGTCAAAAGTTCGCGGCCGAGCCAGATATTGCACGTGACTTCCTCCCCTCCCATCTATACATTTTATGGGCCTTGGTGACTTTCACATATGTGGACTTATATGTGCGCCTTTCTAGCAAATACCGGTCGTACAGACTGTGGCGCCTAATATGCATCATTGTAACAGCAACAGCTTTCTTTTTCAAACTCGGTTCTGTGGTCTCGGACTCCCCTGAGCTACTCGGGGATGCTTACAAGGAAATTTTTAAACGCGTGTTTGACAAAATATCCCTTATCACTCTCTCACGACTAGTCTTCGCACAGCTGATCCTGCTTTTCCTGTACATGTTTCATGCCAGGAAGGAGAGCGATCGCGGAAAGCCATCCGTAAAGTCGGGTAAGACATGATCATTGCCGTGCTTGCCTCGACGATATACTGACAGGAGCTAGGAATGCCTCGCGGCGTTTTTCACGAACTCCTCACACTCTTCTTAATGACACAATCGAGGACCACGAACATTCCATTGTTCCTGATGTTCAAATTGCAGGCGCATACTTTCGCTTCAATGAATCTGTCTAATATCGACTTGACAATCACTTGTTTGCTGATGCAATACATGACTTTCTTCGCATTTGGCGGTTCAAATGCCATATCTTCCGTCGATCTTTCGAATGCATACAATGGCATTGATCATTACAGCATTATCCCAGTGGGTCTACTGACTTTTGTTGGCAATTGGGCTGGACCAATATGGTGGGCATCGGCTACCCGGCACATCCGCTATAGACAGACATGGCAGGGTAAAAAGGCTCATATAACTGCTCTCACGTTCCATATAGCAACATCATTGCTGTGTGTCATGGTTGCATGTACGGCATTGAGGACGCATCTTTTCATTTGGACCGTCTTTTCTCCTAAGTATCTTTACATGATAGCATGGGCTTTGATGAGCCATCTTGCTGTGAATCTATCCGGGGAGTTTTCATAAGCATGCATGAAACCCCAGTCAAATCTCCTAATTATTCGACGCGCAGAAAGCGGAGTGAAACCCCAGTGTGTTATTCGCCGATGGGTGGTGATTAAGGTTCCTCTTCTTTGTTGTCATTTGGAAATATTCAAGGAACTAAACAGCCTCGACATCCACGTCAACTATAGTAAAGAGTCAAATAAGTCATCGATAGCATCTTTTCTTTTCTTCTTTTTTGTCTTCTTCTGGGTTTGATTTTTCTTGTCTGTATCTTCGCAACCTTGCGAACTGCTTGGCAAGCTTCTTGTGTTCTTCAGACCAGTCATACGGCCCAGACCGTTCAGGTCACCATGGTCAGGCAGTATCAAAGGACCTGGACTCTGCCTGCTTCGCAAGATAATTGTCCCCGTATCTTCTTTGATGCATTTGTTGCTCCGGCCAAGAGTAGGGGCAATATCCCCAGTTCTAGCAGGTTTTCTAAGCACTTTGTGAATTCCGGTCACTTTGGCGAGGCGGGCAAGCGTGGCTAAGAGCACTGTCCCTAGTGTAGAGAACTGCCCGTCGGCTACAACAGTAGAGAAGACACTTTGAAGGATGTCAACTCATCACTCAAAGGGATTTGAGCCATGATGGTATTCAAACTCACAGGTAGCATTTAGGGATGATATTGTGTGCAAGGTAATGTTTGTATTGGTCTCCGACATATGGCAGCCGATCAATGGACATTGCGAGTTTCAGAGTTGTCCGCTTCAATGTCGCTAGCCATTTCCACCACTTGGTATTGCCGTGTTGGTTTTTGTTGCGGTGGAATAGGAGGTGGAGAATCGAATGTATAGCAAGCAATTTCTCCGCGTCCATCTCCGCTTTCTACAGTGCGGGTCGTTGTACAGTAAAATGCACGTAGAGAATAATCGAGGACACGGGCTGGCTAAAGAGGTAGGATACACAGTGTGGGAATTAACCAATTCTCGAGAGTATTTCTGCTATGGTTATGGTTCTGAAATTGCAGCAGTAGCCAAGCACTGTGGGTGTCTCTTCGCGGATTTGGGATAATCTTGGAAGATTCTGCTTTAAATGGCAGAGCGATTAGATAAGGCGGCTGATGTAACAGTAGTCCTAGTAGGAACTCGGCACCCAACGGGATGAGGGTGATTAGCAGCAATCAAGCATTACAAATAACGAACAGCTCATGTAACGCATTACAGTCTTTGGCAATAGCCGTGAATTGGAGACATGAAATCCTCGTCTCGAGTGGAAATCGCCATTGTTACAATAAATACCCGTAGATTTCATTTGTTGCAAGATGTGCCAGGAAAGTCAGCAGAGCAAGGCAGATCCGTCAGATTCTTTTCTCTACCTCTGATTTGTATTACAACTAGATCTTAGTCAAGAGCATTGAAAAGCACCTGGCAAGGACATCTGGATCTCACAGAGAATGGCTCCCAACACTTCGACTCAAACTGAGGCAATGCATCCAAGCCGACCAGGGCGTGGCGAAGTTGCTCCTTAGGTCGCAATGCTGCTGCTTCTCCAATCAAAGTTAACCTTGTACTGTACTCGGGACAATCAACATAGCTGGGCTGTAGGTGGAGGTTGTCAAAGGAACCCAACCACGAGGCGGTCCGGCATTCGATTCATACCATGACGTTGCCGGACAATTTCCGTATTTTCAAGGATCTTTTTCATATTCAATTCGAAAGCGAAGAACGATCTTCCGAAAAGCAATCAGGAAGTTTTAGGAATATTCTCAGGCATTGGCGAATCGTACCACGATTTCACTCCGGGGTAAGTACAGGGAGCACTTCTGAGACCGTTTGAGGCACCATATGTGCGCTTTGGGGCAAGTGTCCGGACAAAGACGACTTCACGTTCAGCAGCTGTGGTCCCGCGATCAAATTGCGAACGGCGTCGACGCTGCTCATCACGGTATTGTTGGCCAACTCGAGGGGCAAAAAGACCTGACGGGTCAGATATCAACTTCATACCTCGAAGCCAGCTTGTTGCATACTGACCCACATGTTCCGCATTCTCAATGCTGCGTCGCATCTTTGAGGGATTGTCCGGCCCAGGGAAGCGATCCTCGGTGCCAGCCAGAGGGCCGGTACCCGTATGGAAAATCTATGTCGGACAATAAGCCTCTTATGTCTCCGTCCGGCCTGGGTCCATGGAAACATATACAGACCTTTGGGCGGAATGAGGGATGTTCCAACATCACAGAGCTGTTTCGAAATTTCTGCACTAGACAATCTTTGCCTTGAATGGCTAGCTTTGAGGTCAGAAGATCATCTCCTCTATCCAAGTCACTTTGGCTGACTGACTGGCATATGAGACTTCGGCGACCTTATCACTGTTGAAGCAGTTCCTTTTCAACTTGTCAGCCAGAGCGGCTGCATTGACGTTGTCACAGCATCATACCATGTCCTTCCAGCCCTTGTATTTACAAACTAGGCATTCTTAGTGAGTTGTCAGGATGAAGGCTGGGTCGCATTTGTACTAACGTCAATAATATCTATGGGCTGGAGTGTGTCAAATACGGATACTCATATATCAGGTGGCAGATAGCATATAGTTGAGACTTACATCTTCGAAATTTATGAAAGCATAGCCGACACTAGAGGCTATCAGCAACATGAATCATGGACTATTGAAACCATTCTTGTCATACTTGCAATTGTTTGCGAAGTCTAGACGTCGGATGCTATAATCAGCCACGGCGCGTGCAATGCGGAAATCAGATTTTCTCACCAATGCGCAGATACATGAAATCATATTTTCCATGACTTGTCTCGTCGACAATGGCCTTGAGCATGGTCTTCTCACATTAGAAACTGGGCAAAAAGGATCCACAGTATAACATTACCTGGTCGATCTTATTGGGAATATTGCGAAGCATTATCTGCGATAGGCATACTCATTAGCATGAGGACTATCGAGAGACAGAAGTTGACAGAGCCTACAGTGGTTCTAACATCCAAACCGAGGCGAATTCGTTCAATATCAACAGAGTTTTGACTTCCCATACGTGGATCAGGGTACCGATTGAGATCACGCCGAAGGGAAGGTATCACCCTTTCACCGGCCCTGGACATCCAACTCATAAGACTAGTGTGCTCGCCTGGAGGGACCGTAGAGCGGCCTGTTGGGCTGAGCTCCATGTAAGGAGTGCGACATGATTGAGTCGCAGCCCAAGAAGCATTCGGGTTGAAATGAGTTTCTGTTCCAGCGAGCCGCTCCTTGGCGGGATTAGGGCTGGCGGAAATGAGCCTGCATGCCCTCTGCTCTACATCTGGTTTGAACTGCTTGATCTCGATGATGCAGTCCTTGGGTTTCAGTGTTAGCAATGGACAGGGTTCACATCAAGACGGCCAACTCACATCAACCAAGGTTCCATTTAAGGTGGTTGTCACATTCTCTGCATCGCGTGTGTTGAAGAATTCAATATGGAACTCGCCAATGTTGTCCTGTCCTGTAGGTACATTTGTGAAGGACTTTATATCACCGAATGTCATAGCAAGGGTCTCCAGAGAGCGAGCCACAGTGTGTTGATTGAGATCTGGGTTCCGGCCGTCAAAATACACGGTTACAAGCAATTGGCCTTCGTAGTCAGATGCCTGTGATAGTAGAAACGGCTCGGCATGCCGTACATACTCCTTAGCGGTAATGGGAAAAGCTCGCCACTCGGGTCTAAGTAAATTCACTTTTTCGATTGCTTTTGTGACCTCACGACTATCCGTAAATGCGACATATACCTTGCCGTTCGAGTTGAGTTCCGACAAGACAGGCCCCCTGAGAGAACCAAACTCACGACGCTATCCTGTCAAGTAAGACTCTGATTGCTCTCACGTAGATGTTTCAGGTATTTAGACTTTGAACTCACGTTAAAGAATCCAGCGAGTGACATGTATGTCAAATTATTGGGCACATTTTCTATGACTAAGGCTCGACTGTGACCTTCCTTATCGAGGTCATCTGGTTCTGCACCAAACAGCTGCTTTATCCTGGTTGATTGGATGCTTCCAAAAGCGCCGTAACTCAGGTTCTCTCTTTCCATGCGATTGATGAGTCCGGGACTCGTTTCATTACGCTTCGACTCCAAGTGTGGCGCTAGGAAGTCAATCTGTGCGAAGCTCCGTGGACATGTTCGGGTTTGAGTCTCGACACTTGTACTATCCGACGTTCCTACCGGGGTGAAAGCTGCAGCTGTCGGCGAGAGCTGTACACGTGTTGATGCTGCTGAGACAAAGAAAGGGTCAGAGGATGCTCTGCGATAGTTAGCGAGAAACCATTATGTGTCATGTTTCACGAACTCACGTAGAGCAGAGCCTACGAATCCCTGAATCGCTGAGTGTGTCTATAACACGGGTGTCCAGGCGACCTCTAGTGATGGTTTCTTCGGGCGAGTATACCGTGAGTTTGGTATCAGGAGAGCCGTTGACCGAATCGATATCGTTCATAGAGCTTGGGCTGCTCAGGCCACGAGAAGAATCGCCTGCCCGCATCATTCCAGGCTATTCCTCGTGCCCTGGGGAACGAATCGAATGAGAACCTGCTCAGGCAGTTTCCGCGCTACCTCCAACTGCAATAATCGGAGCTTCAACTATGAATACCTTTCGAGGAGAATAACCGTGTATCTGGGCCTAGCACACAGGATATGTGACTTGTAGCGATAGGTAAGGTGCAGTGAGTTTGTCTATTCTGATGTGGGTATGGGGTGGATTGTGGGTTTGAGTATTCTGAAATAGCTCTCTGTGATTTAGAATGGCCCCGCATCAGAAAGCAACTGGTGGTACTTCGCAATATGATTCTTCATCATGTGCTAAACACAATGCTACTTGAGTCGCACCCTTAGTAAAAGCCAGTCCCAGACAGGCGGGAAGAGTCGCCACCGGCTGAAATGCTTCGTTTGTGGTCTATTCATGGTGCTAATATTTATATCTTTATATCATTCTCTACAACAATGCAGCTATCCAGAATCTCTCCATGCTTGCTGGACTTGCGTTGTACACGGCCCCTCTGCGGCCCATTTCCGCCTTATACTTGTGTTAGGAGCTGACCAATCGATCATTATCCCTCGACTGCCGGCAGAAACAACACCCTGACTACTAGGCTCCTCTCAATTGAGGAACTTCTGATCCCGTCCCAGACCTTTTTCAGGCATCAGTCTGTAAAGACGGCTGTAAGGTCGCAAGTACTATCTCATCGACTAGCTGGGTGAATCCTGCTCCCAGGCTGATTGAGGCCACACACAGCATATTGACACGAGGCCAGTAGTCATGGTATTCATGTACCAAGAATTGCGGTTAGCGGTCAGTCTACGGGACACAGATAGGATGATTGATATCTGACTCCGTAGAATAATGTACAGCACAGGTGTACTAGAATTCAGCCCTTCACGCATAAGGGCTTTGAAGTCGCTTTTCAGAGAGAAAAAAAGCATGGTAGGAAATGCCACCTTGTAATGAGAAATGAGCTAGATTTTTGAAAATCAAGGTCATATACACCACGGGTACCTCGGAAACAAGCTGGGGTGTGGGATGTCAAGGAAGGGTTAGAAGCTTGGGTGCTTAACCAGCGACATGTTAAGCTACCAGCGTTTACTACATGTAAGCTTTGCCACTCCATTTTCTCCACAAAACAAATGCCCAGTGCGCAAGATTTCAGTGCTGAGTATGACCAGGTAATGGTTCCCAAGTGCCGAACTCAATGTGCTACTGTAATTTGCACGATGTTTCCGTGGAGAAGTAGTACTTAGAATTGCAACGAATCTTAGAAGGATGGTAAAGTTATTTCCAGAACGTTTACAACATTAGTCAGAGCCTTTCCCGATTTAGAATAGATGGAAACTAAGCGAGGGCGGTCAGGGTGTTCAGATCGACCCAAATTTACGTTCTCAGGCAACCCGACCATGTATTAAATGGAGAGAATCTGAAGTATATCAACAATGATTAGATCCTTGTATCATCTAATTTTCTCATAAAACTCTAATCAGTCAGCAGAATTGATAGAATCTGACCGGATTAATTCTGCCAGTAGAATGTGGAAGAAAATTATCGTCACAGTTCCACTCCACCAACAGCCTTAGTTGACCCCCGGAGTAGCAAGGTGTAAGGCTTTATAAAGTTCTTGGCAATGCTTTACCGTACTCAGAAATATCCACTCCCGTGACCGTAGACCAACTGCCGGCCGAATCGACTACCTTAGCTAACAGTGATCACCTACTTGAGAAGTCTCAGGGTATCATGCCATGTACCTATAAATTGGAAGTACGTAGCCAACTAATAGCTGATCAGTTTTTCTAGAAAAACCGAAGCTGGCATTGTACATATATGGACTGGACTAGTCTAGAACATGTTTCGATATCAGCTACATAACTCGCACGCATATCGTCTCCTCTCTTCTAATCAACTCACCTTCCAAACTAATCGTGCCACCGTCGAGGACGACAGATCAGTCATCCGTACATGATCAGGCTGGTTGTCCAGGTCTCCTGCGGTATACCGTCTGTGTGATATTCCGCAAAACCAAATCATAATTACCAACAAACCAACGCTCTCCGGCAACCTCCCTAGAGACCGCAAGGGCCCTGCCCCGCATCTGGGTTGTGACAATCCCAAGCTATCAAGATGCCATCTCTACCCCCCTCACGCAATGACGCACATGTATTGAATCAAGTGAGTCATAAAGAGATCTGTGCAGAGCCCACGGCTAACTTTCCGCACTACTCAGATCATCATATCGCCCTCTGACACAGACTACCTGGATCAGTTGATTCCGTCCATCAAAGAATACAGTGTTGGCAACAGGACCTCTCAGCTCTTGCACTCTCTAGCAAAATTTGCCAGCGATAAAGAGACGGAAATAGAAAGCATCTGCAATACCAATCATCAAGAATTTGTTGCTTCAGTCAATCAACTCCTTCGTATTAGAGAAGGTACGGTTAGCCTAACAGCTGAGATTCTGGATCTCAACCAATCTATCCAAGCGAGTACAGAAAAATTGGCAGAGCAAAAAAGAGCACTAGTGGACTCGCGCAGTCACCGACAAAAAATTGATGAGACATCCTATGCTATTCAAGACTGCCTTGAAGTCCTGCGCCTTGCCAATCAAGTCCATGATTTGCTAGCCAGAAAAAATCATTATGCAGCCCTGCGCGCCCTCGAGGAGCTACAAAGTGTACATCTTAAAGGGGTCACACAATACAAGATCGCTGAGTTGATCCAACGCTCAGTGCCTGCCACACAGAAGATAATCGCTGAAGCAGTCATGTCTGACTTGAACACTTGGTTGTACAGAATTCGTGAGATGTCTCAATACCTGGGCGAAATAGCTCTGTATCATACCGACCTGCGAAAGTCGAGACAAAAGGAAAGAGCTGAGACGTTGCCCTACTTAGGTCAATTCAAACTTAACTCCGCCATTGAGCTTGTCTCTGATGAGAGTGAAGAATATGATTTACTACAGAACGACGAACTCCAAGTTGACTTTACGCCACTATTCGAATGCCTACATATCCACCGATCCTTAGGGCGTATAGACAACTTCCGCATCGAATATGCTAATACGCGCCGCCGGCAAAAGGAGCTCTTGCTACCGACATCCATAACTCTGATTGACGAAGATGGGGCTTGTCTACATAACTTCCTTGAAGAAATGGCCGGATTCGCGATCGTGGAGCGTTCAACCATGAAAAGAATTCCGGATCTGAGATCACCTGTTGACGTGCGTTATCCTTTCAGGAGTTGGACCCGATTTATCTTGCTGATGTGATCGAAATTGTCAGGTCGATGAACTTTGGGACTCAATGTGTCAAGCTGCTGTAAACTTGATACTAAGGGCACTTCATGAGGTCGAGAATGCCGAGAACTTGCTGAAAATCAAGAATCTTATTGCATTATTTATGCAAACAATGAACGTTCGTCTATCTTGCTCGTGTCAGGGCCGATATGTATTGTACTGATCTAGATTGCATAGACATGGGATTTCCCCGTTGGAGCGTTCGATTCATTTCTGTTAACACTCTTCAAAAAATATGCCGACCTCCTCAAGAAGAGGTTTAGCGAGGATTTTCAAGAAGTAAGCCCTTCTGCAAAAAAAATCTTGACCCTGCAGTGCTAATGGAACTCGAAAGATCGTTTCGACCGATGATTACATGCCTATGCCGATACAGACACTCGAGGAATACGAGAAGGTACTGAATGTTAGCTGGTATACGCCTGAGAAGCCACACGAAGAACAGATGTAATGGTTTCCTACAATTTCCCATAATTGCACCCAAACCACTAATTCCCTGGCAGATTTCCTTGTGTCTTGCCGTTCTCCCAGATGTATCCGCTGTGCTGCATTGACATACGTAATTTCCTGAACCAATTCTACTTCTTCGCCAATGATGATTTCACGCATGCCAATGTGATTGATGAAACACTGAAAGATGTGGGTTACATATCGAGCATTAGGTTTGACCAACAAGCTAATCATATCAAGGCATTGGACGAACTCCTCTCGAACAAAGTCTGCGACACTCTGGTTGAACGTCTGTCTTCTCAGTACCTGGGACAAATTGTGCAGATTCTCATCAATCTAGAGCATTTTGAACATGCATGTCGCGAGCTTGAGCTGCTGCTTGCGGCGGCAAGGTCGCAGAACTCTTCGTGTGAAGTAGTGATTTTGAAAGCCACCGAAAAGTTCAAGAGCAATAAAAAGGCAGCCGAGAAGCGAATCTTCGAGGTAGTCAACTCTAAGATTGATGACCTTATCGAGACCGCGGAGTACGATTGGATGGCACCTAGCCTGCCGACAGAGCCGAGTAATTACATGCAAACGCTGACAAGGTTCCTCTCAAACATCATGAACTCAACGCTTCTGGGTCTCCCCACAGAAATTAAGGAGCTGATATACTTCGATGCCCTTAGCCATGCTGCAAATATGATCCTGGTCTGTCTTCAGCCAACCCGCCCGCCCCCTCCGACAACAACAACAACAACAACAACACTTTTAAGACGTCTGTTCTGACATTATATAGGCACTTCCTCTTTCTCCCGACGTGAAAAGAATCAACCCAAGTGGTGTGCTAGCGCTTGCTAAAGACGTCGAGTACCTTTATCAATTTGTGGACAGCCTCGGTGTGCCCATACTGCGGGAGAATCTTGACGAGTTACAACAGACGGTGCAGTTGATGCAGGCGGACAACACAGATGAATTCTACGACATATCCACACGAAACAAGAAGTATGGACGTGTAGATGCCATCAATGGCCCTGTCCTGCTCGAGAAGTATGTTAGGTCTGTATGCTGAATTTAAATCGAACTACGTGCTAATAGACCGAAGGATTACGCGTTCTGTGCAAAGCTCTGCGAAAACTGACAAGTTTGCCACCTTGTCTTCGAGGTTTGGAAAGAAGTCATAAGAATGATGCGGGTTACTCCAAGACTTTCTTCCAACAAATCAGGGATATCGAAGTGTCATCGACTACATAAATCGCGTTTGACTGGAATATGTCATTAAGGGGGCTTGTAGGTTGAGTAAAAATCCTTATTCTACCATTGCGTTTCTTGACAAGGCCTATCACTCCTTCCGATTCCACATAAATGTCAGAACAATTGAAAAATGCCGAACAGAATAACTACCGGCGGATTTGGCAGGAGGAGCGTAGGTCACGATGTCACTTATATGAATCTACAATTAGCCTTTGAACCTCCTTCATAACGAAGATCTTGAAGGTCGCGGGATGACAATGAGCAAAAACAATAACGAACATAACATACCTGCTGCGGTGGCATATGCGGGTAAGCATACATTCCATCAAACATTTGAGGCTGATGTTGACCATAAGCTGCAGTAGGGTCAGACTGTACAGCACCGGCATACATAGTCGGCTGTCGATATTCCGAATCTTGTAGTCCATGCTGACCTAGCGAACTATAGTCAGGCGGTGGCATGTGGTGTGAGGCATGTTGAACACCGTGCTGAGCCGCGGGCATCTGATTTTGGGCGCCTGCAGGGCCCGAAGCGCTTGTAGCTGGCCCAGCTGTCTGACTTGAACGTTTCGCATGCGATGTGGCCTCCTCACGAGGTACTATATCGATAAGAAAATCAAACATGTCAGATTTTGAAAGAGCTGCCGCAATGTCCGACCTTTGCAGTGTGCGTCGTTTGTTGTCTTCAGCATGGATCCATGCCCGCATTGTAAGCTCGGTAATAAAAATATCGCAACCCTTCGCAAATAAAATTGGCGCCTCCGCTGAGATCATCTTTACTTCCGGATCGGCCTTCATCACTTTCTTGATACGGGCGAGTGGTAGTTGATGTATCTTATAGTCGTGATTATCTGTTTCGAGGTGGTTGATAATGTGTTGCCAATATGTTGTCAAAATGTCACGAGCCGTTCCTTGCAGTCCTTGATTCACCTGCCAGTTGTCAGTTGCGTTCACTGAGCAGCTGGCTGAGGAGCTCTACTCGCATTTGCCCAAGTGCCTGTATAAAGCTCAGCAACAGGTGCGAAGCCTTGCGCAGATAGCTAGATAAGTTAGAGCAGTGGTCAGCCTTATAGCATTGATAGTCAAGAGCCTGCTCTTGTACAGGCCTTAGGAAAGCGATTCGGGGATAGGAGGCCTACAGCCGCACTGGCTCCTATAAAAATCATGCGTCAGCCCAGTCTTCGAGTCGTGAAAACATACTGATGAGTATGTAGACGGGCTAGGTAGGAATTACCGTAATGCCCTCCGTTTCTGGTATCATATACAGGCTGCTGTCTGCCCTGCTGCTGCCCCGAGTTTTGTGTTGACTGTTCCATTTTTGATGAACTAGCTGCTGTGAAGGCTTCAAATCACATGCACATTGGGTCAGAGGATTGTCGATTTATTTTGGTCAGGTTGGAAGATTGGCGGCTGTGATAAGAAAGAAGGCAGAATTTGCAGGTGGAGTATTTCGGTATGAAGATGGAAGTGAACTTGGAGGTAAAAGTGGTTATGCTGAGCAAGTGATAATAGATGATACTTCGGGGTAGTCGGAGACGCGCAGGACAAGAGACGAAGTTGACGGCCCATAAGGTGGGGAAGTTGGTAGTGCGCAACAAAGCGCCGCCAAGCTTGGCAAATGTGTCTACCTTAGTAGCTAGCTTCGGATTACGGGAGGGATTCCGAGGGGCCAAGTCGAAATCGAAGTCGAAAAGTTGACATGGATTTTGGCTGAAAGGTTCTACGGTCGCCATATTACAGCGGTCACCTACGAGCCTATCTCGGGGACCAGTAGCCATCCCTCCAAGTCCGTTCTTCAGATCCTTCAACCAGATGCGGCTTGCGACTTGGGAAGTAGTACTCATTCACAGCACTTGGACGGACATTATAATAGAGAGCGATCCTCTTAGGACCCAAACTCGATCCAGTTGGACCGGGCAGCTAGGCCAAAAGAAACTAGGTCTAAGCCAATTTTGTAGATATATACTTAGACAAGAATCGTTATGGGTACACTGCTGTCAGTCACTAGTGCACTCAGGGGCCTCAACTAATATTGTTAGTAAAGTAGAACTGCAATAACGTAATCGTCAACCGAGCGAGCCACGCAAGCGAGCGAGCCACCCCCCTGAATCCTCCCACCTCCGAGAAACGAAGCAATTCAACCATCAATTTTCCCACCAAAAATGCCGAAATCATCAAAAGAGCGGGTGTATCAAGAGGGCCAAATCCTCCTCGCCATTGAGGCTATAAAAACCGGTCAATCTCGCTCAGTTCGTACAGCTGCGGTGGAATTTAATGTTCCTCGTTCAACTCTTCAACACCGTTTCAATGGCCGCCTATTTCGTGAAGAAACTCGCCCGAAT